>NW_028132907.1:0-163914 GCF_964374135.1 Grampus griseus
ACTCGGGTGCAACATTCCAGATGCTTTACTAACACTCTCCCGACTTGGAGAGTCAGTCCCTTTAACCTCCTGTTTGGCCCACTTTGCAATTTCTGCGGAAGATGAACAGGAATAGGGAGAACCAATGAGAGACTAGCTGGAGGTGTCTGGACGGGCAAATTTAACTCTCATTTCCCACCAGGAAGAGGAATTAACCAAAGGCCCAGCGTGCCTTGCCGGAACCAGATTAGGGCCTGAAGCCATCCTGCGGTGTTGAGGCCAGCTCACAAGAAAGCGAGTTGAAGAAAGGAGCTCAGGGGCACTGTAATTCAGAAACCTGCAGAGTTATAAATGACAGCTATCGTCCAAAAATATACTGAAGTAAGGCTCCCAAGAGGACTTGAAAGCGGGGCAGAATTGCAGGAAACCGATTTCAGGAGGTAGACTGGAATTGCATTGAAAGCATAGGAAAAGAGGCAGAACGTCCACAATGATGCACTTGGCCAAAAAGGGCGTATGCGTTTTTTCCTGAATATATTCAGGAAAAAACGCATACGCCCTTTTAGGCCAACCAAGCAAGCTTGCAAAGGAAATCTGCACTACATGAAGTCTCACTTCCCCCCGGTCAAAAGGGCCATCTGAAAAAAGTGTAAAATCCAGAAAGGCAGGACAGGCCATGGAGAACTGGGAGCCTTGTTATGCTGATGGGCGGGATGGAAATTGCCAACAGACACTCGGGAGAAGTGTATGGTGTTTCCTAAAGCATCTAAGAAACAAAGCAACAGAGCCTAGGGCACTTCCACTTATGGTCCTATAGCTTAGGGAAATTAAAATCAAAAAGACACAGCCACCCCAAAGTTTGGGACGCCTCTGTTTACAAGAAGCTCGTTTACCGTACAAGTTCAATATCACAGAAAGTGAAAAATGGATAAAGAACTTGTGGTACTTACGTACAATGCAGTATCACTCAGCAATGAAATCTATGTCATCAGGCCTGTAGCAGCATAATGAGTGGATTCAGGTATGATGATTCTAATTGAAATAAGTCACACAGAAAAAGAAACATCATAAGATATCAGTAATACACGGAATGTAAACTTGGCTACACAGGAACTGAATTCCAAAACAGAACAGGGTCTCAAATTTAGAAAACCAACTTATGCTTGCTTAAGGGGAAAGGTGAGTTGGGGTGCTGCATAAAACCAGAGATTGAAATGAGCACAGATAAAGTTCCTTAAGCCAAATATGGAATAGACAAGAGCTACTCCTTGCTCAACGAAATGGACTCAACACCCCATATTAAACGCCTAAGAATGTACCTGACTAGTAAGTATCTTAAAACCTATGGATTGCTATGTCTCCAAAAGAGAATCAAGCGTGTGTACAGGGGCATAAACGCAGCAGTGATAGGATTGGAGAGATTCGGTGAGCAAATGAAGACCCTTTGAAGTCATATTGCATGCTACCCATTCCACGGGTCTCAACTCTCCAGGTTTAAGGTATTCTTCCTTCAGCTAAATCATGCACGTGGAACCCAGAGTATGATCAACCGTGTGAACGGGAGACGTGTTCAAATATGTCTCAGTTTTCGTACCCTGGTACTCGGGTGCAACATTCCAGACGCTTTACTAACACTCTCCCGACATGGAGAGTCAGTCCCTTTAACCTCCTGTATGGCTCAGTTTGCAATATCTGCGGAAGATGAACAGGAATAGCGAGAACCAATGAGAGACTAGCTGGAGGTGTCTGGACGGGCAAATTTAACTCTCATTTCCCACCAGGAAGAGGAATTAACCAAAGGCTCAGTGTGCCGTGCCGGAACCAGATTAGGGCCTCAAGCCATCCTGCGGTGTTGCGGCCATCTCACAAGAAAGCGAGTTGAAGAAAGGAGCTCAGGGGCACTGTAATTCACAAACCTGCAGAGTTATAAATGACAGCTATCGTCCAAAAATATACTGAAGTAAGGCTGCCAAGAGGACTTGAAAGCGGGGCAGAATTGCAGGAAACCGATTTCAGGAGGTAGACTGGAATTGCATTGAAAGCATAGGAAAAGAGGCAGAACGTCCACAATGATGCACTTGGCCAAAAAGGGCGTATGCGTTTTTTCCTGAATATATTCAGGAAAAAACGCACACGCCCTTTTTGGCCAACCAAGCAAGCTTGCAAAGAAAATCTGCACTACAATGAAGTCTCACTTCCCCCCGGTCAAAAGGGCCATCTGAAAAAAGTGTAAAATCCAGAAAGGCAGGACAGGCCATGGAGAACTGGGAGCCTTGTTATGCTGATGGGAGGGATGTAAATTGCCAACAGACACTCGGGAGAAGTGTATGGTGTTTTCTGAAACATCTACAAAACAAAGCAACAGAGCCTAGGGCACTTCCACTTATGGTCCTATAGCTTAGGGAAATTAAAATCAAAAAGACACAGCCACCCCAAAGTTTGGGATGCCTCTGTTTACAAGATCCTTGTTTACAGTACATGTTCAACATCGCAGAAAGTGAAAAATGGATAAAGAATTTGTATTTACTTACAAAGCAATATCACTCAGCAATGAAATCTATGTCATCAGGCCCTTAGCAGCACAATGAGTGGATTCAGGTATGATGATTCTAACTGAAATAAGTCACACAGAAAAAGAAACATCATAAGATATCAGTAATACACGGAATGTAAACTTGGCTACACAGGAACTGAATTCCAATACAGAACAGGGTCTCAAATTTAGAAAACCAACTTATGCTTGCTTAAGGGGAAAGGTGAGTTGGGGTGCTGCATAAAACCAGAGATTGAAATGAGCACAGATAAAGTTCCTTAAGCCAAATATGGAATAGACAAGAGCTACTCCTTGCTCAACGAAATGGACTCAACACCCCATATTAAACGCCTAAGAATGTATCTGACTAGTAAGTATCTTAAAACCTATGGATTGCTATGTCTCCAAAAGAGAATCAAGCATGTGTACAGGGGCATAAACGCAGCAGTGATAGGATTGGAGAGGTTCGGTGAGCAAATGAAGACCCTTTGAAGTCATATTGCATGGTACCCATTCCACGGGTCTCAACTCTCCAGGTTTAAGGTATTCTTCCTTCAGCTAAAACATGCATGTGGAACCCAGAGTATGATCAACCGTGTGAACGGGAGACGTGTTCAAATATGTCTCAGTTTTCGTACCCTGGTACTCGGGTGCAACATTCCAGACGCTTTACTAACACTCTCCCGACTTGGAGAGTCAGTCCCTTTAACCTCCTGTTTGGCCCAGTTTGCAATTTCTGCGGAAGATGAACAGGAATAGCGAGAACCAATGAGAGACTAGCTGGAGGTGTCTGGACGGGCAAATTTAACTCTCATTTCCCACCAGGAAGAGGAATTAACCAAAGGCTCAGCGTGCCGTGCCAGAACCAGATTAGGGCCTGAAGCCATCCTGCGGTGTTGCGGCCAGGTCACAAGAAAGCGAGTTGAAGAAAGGAGCTCAGGGGCACTGTAATTGACAAACCTGCAGAGTTATAAATGACAGCTATCGTCCAAAAATATACTGAAGTAAGGCTGCCAAGAGGACTTGAAAGCGGGGCAGAATTGCAGGAAACCGATTTCAGGAGGTAGACAGGAATTGCATTGAAAGCATAGGAAAAGAGGCAGAACGTCCACAATGATGCACTTGGCCAAAAAGGGCATATGCGTTTTTTCCTGAATATATTCAGGAAAAAACGCATACGCCCTTTTTGGCCAACCAAGCAAGCTTGCAAAGGAAATCTGCACTACAATGAAGTCTCACTTCCCCCCGGTCAAAAGGGCCATCTGAAAAAAGTGTAAAATCCAGAAAGGCAGGACAGGCCATGGAGAACTGGGAGCCTTGTTATGCTGATGGGCGGGATGTAAATTGCCAACAGACACTCGGGAGAAGTGTATGGTGTTTCCTGAAACATCTAAAAAACAAAGCAACAGAGCCTAGGGCACTTCCACTTATGGTCCTATAGCTTAGGGAAATTAAAATCAAAAAGACACAGCCACCCCAAAGTTTGGAACGGCTCTGTTTACAAGAACCTCGTTTACAGTACAAGTTCAACATCGCAGAAATTGAAAAATGGATAAAGAAGTTGTGGTATATACTTACAAAGCAATATCACTCATCACTGAAATCTATGTCATCAGGACCTTAGCAGCACAATGAGTGGATTCAGATATGATGATTCTAACTGAAATAAGTCACACAGAAAAAGAAACATCATAAGATATCAGTAATACACGGAATGTAAACTTGGCTACACAGGAACTGAATTACAGAACAGAACAGGGTCTCAAATTTAGAAAACCAACTTATGCTTGCTTAAGGGTAAAGGTGAGTTGGGGTGCTGCATAAAACCAGAGATTGAAATGAGCACAGATAAAGTTCCTTAAGCCAAATATGGAATAGACAAGAGCTACTCCTTGCTCAACGAAATGGACTCAACACCCCATATTCAACGCCTAAGAATGTACCTGACAAGTAAGTATCTTAAAACCTATGGATTGCTATGTCTCCGAAAGAGAATCAAGCATGTGTACAGGGGCATAAACGCAGCAGTGATAGGATTGGAGAGGTTCGGTGGGCAAATGAAGACCCTTTGAAGTCATATTGCATGGTACCCATTCCACGGGTCTCAACTCTCCAGGTTTAAGGTATTCTTCCTTCAGCTAAAACATGCATGTGGAACCTAGAGTATGAGCAACCATGTGATCGGGAGACGTGTTCAAATATGTCTCAGTTTTGGTACCCTGGTACTCGGGTGCAACATTCCAGATGCTTTACTAACACTCTCCTGACTTCGAGAGTCAGTCCCTTTAACCTCCTGTTTGGCCCAGTTTGCAATTTCTGCGGAAGATGAACAGGAATAGCGAGAACCAATGAGAGACTAGCTGGAGGTGTCTGGACGGGCAACTTTAACTCTCATTTCCCACCAGGAAGAGGAATTAACCAAAGGATCAGCGTGCCGTGCCGGAACCAGATTAGGGCCTGAAGCCATCTTGCGGTGTTGCGGCCAGGTCACAAGAAAGCGAGTTGAAGAAAGGAGCTCAGGGGCACTGTAATTCACAAACCTGCAGAGTTATAAATGACACCTATCGTCCAAAAATATACTGAAGGAAGGCTGCCAAGAGGACTTGAAAGCGGGGCAGAATTGCAGGAAACCGATTTCAGGAGGTAGACTGGAATTGCATTGAAAGCATAGGAAAAGAGGCAGAACGTCCACAATGATGCACTTGGCCATAAAGGGCGTATGCGTTTTTTCCTGAATATATTCAGGAAAAAACGCATACGCCCTTTTTGGCCAACCAAGCAAGCTTGCAAAGGAAATCTGCACTACAATGAAGTCTCACTTCCCCCCGGTCAAAAGGGCCATCTGAAAAAAGTGTAAAATCCAGAAAGGCAGGACAGGCCATGGAGAACTGGGAGCCTTGTTATGCTGATGGGCGGGATGTAAATTGCCAACAGACACTCGGGAGAAGTGTATGGTGTTTCCTGAAACATCTAAAAAACAAAGCAACAGAGCCTAGGGCATTTCCACTTATGGTCCTATAGCTTAGGGAAATTAAAATCAAAAAGACACAGCCACCCCAAAGTTTGGGACGCCTCTGTTTACAAGAACCTCGTTTACCGTACAAGTTCAATATCACACAAAGTGAAAAATGGATAAAGAACTTGTGGTACTTACGTACAATGCAGTATCACTCAGCAATGAAATCTATGTCATCAGGCCCGTAGCAGCATAATGAGTGGATTCAGGTACGATGATTCTAACTGAAATAAGTCACACAGAAAAAGAAACATCATAAGATATCACTAATACACGGAATGTAAACTTGGCTACACAGGAACTGAATTCCAAAACAGAACAGGGTCTCAAATTTAGAAAACCAACTTATGCTTGCTTAAGGGGAAAGGTGAGTTGGGGTGCTGCATAAAACCAGAGATTGAAATGAGCACAGATAAAGTTCCTTAAGCCAAATATGGAATAGACAAGAGCTACTCCTTGCTCAACGAAATGGACTCAACACCCCATATTAAACGCCTAAGAATGTACCTGACTAGTAAGTATCTTAAAACCTATGGATTGCTATGTCTCCAAAAGAGAATCAAGCGTGTGTACGGGGGCATAAACGCAGCAGTGATAGGATTGGAGAGGTTCGGTGAGCAAATGAAGACCCTTTGAAGTCATATTGCATGGTACCCATTCCACGGGTTTCAACTACCCAGGTTTAAGGCATTCTTCCTTCAGCTAAAACATGCATGTGGAACCTAGAGTATGATCAACCATGTGATCAGGAGACGTGTTCAAATATGTCTCAGTTTTCCTCCCCTGGTACTCGGGTGAAACATTCCAGACGCTTTACTAACACTCTCCCGACTTGGAGAGTCAGTCCCTTTAACCTCCTGTTTGGCCCAGTTTGCAATTTCTGCGGAAGATGAACAGGAATAGCGAGAACCAATGAGAGACTAGCTGGAGGTGTCTGGACGGGCAAATTTAACTCTCATTTCCCACCAGGAAGAGGAATTAACCAAAGGCTCAGCGTGCCGTGCCGGAACCAGATTAGGGCCTGAAGCCATCCTGCGGTGTTGCGGCCAGGTCACAAGAAAGCGAGTTGAAGAAAGGAGCTCAGGGGCACTGTAATTCACAAACCTGCAGAGTTATAAATGACAGCTATCGTCCAAAAATATACTGAAGGAAGGCTGCCAAGAGGACTTGAAAGCGGGGCAGAATTGCAGGAAACCGATTTCAGGAGGTAGACTGGAATTGCATTGAAAGCATAGGAAAAGAGGCAGAAAGTCCACAATGATGCACTTGGCCAAAAAGGGCGTATGCGTTTTTTCCTGAATATATTCAGGAAAAAACGCATACGCCCTTTTTGGCCAACCAAGCAAGCTTGCAAAGGAAATCTGCACTACAATGAAGTCTCACTTCCCCCCGGTCAAAAGGGCCATCTGAAAAAAGTGTAAAATCCAGAAAGGCAGGACAGGCCATGGAGAACTGGGAGCCTTGTTATGCTGATGGGCGGGATGTAAATTGCCAACAGACACTCGGGAGAAGTGTATGGTGTTTCCTGAAATATCTAAAAAACAAAGCAACAGAGCCTAGGGCACTTCCACTTATGGTCCTATAGCTTAGGGAAATTAAAATCAAAAAGACACAGCCACCCCAAAGTTTGGGACGCCTCTGTTTACAAGAACCTCGTTTACCGTACAAGTTCAATATCACACAAAGTGAAAAATGGATAAAGAACTTGTGGTACTTACGTACAATGCAGTATCACTCAGCAATGAAATCTATGTCATCAGGCCCGTAGCAGCATAATGAGTGGATTCAGGTACGATGATTCTAACTGAAATAAGTCACACAGAAAAAGAAACATCATAAGATATCACTAATACACGGAATGTAAACTTGGCTACACAGGAACTGAATTCCAAAACAGAACAGGGTCTCAAATTTAGAAAACCAACTTATGCTTGCTTAAGGGTAAAGGTGAGTTGGGGTGCTGCATAAAACCAGAGATTGAAATGAGCACAGATAAAGTTCCTTAAGCCAAATATGGAATAGACAAGAGCTACTCCTTGCTCAACGAAATGGACTCAACACCCCATATTCAACGCCTAAGAATGTACCTGACAAGTAAGTATCTTAAAACCTATGGATTGCTATGTCTCCGAAAGAGAATCAAGCATGTGTACAGGGGCATAAACGCAGCAGTGATAGGATTGGAGAGGTTCGGTGGGCAAATGAAGACCCTTTGAAGTCATATTGCATGGTACCCATTCCACGGGTTTCAACTACCCAGGTTTAAGGTATTCTTCCTTCAGCTAAAACATGCATGTGGAACCTAGAGTATGATCAACCATGTGATCGGGAGACGTGTTCAAATATGTCTCAGTTTTCCTCCCCTGGTACTCGGGTGAAACATTCCAGACGCTTTACTAACACTCTCCCGACTTGGAGAGTCAGTCCCTTTAACATCCTGTTTGGCCCAGTTTTCAATTTCTGCGGAAGATGAACAGGAATAGCGAGAACCAATGAGAGACTAGCTGGAGGTGTCTGGACGGGCAAATTTAACTCTCATTTCCCACCAGGAAGAGGAATTAACCAAAGGCTCAGCGTGCCGTGCCGGAACCAGATTAGGGCCTGAAGCCATCCTGCGGTGTTGCGGCCAGGTCACAAGAAAGCGAGTTGAAGAAAGGAGCTCAGGGGCACTGTAATTCACAAACCTGCAGAGTTATAAATGACAGCTATCGTCCAAAAATATACTGAAGTAAGGCTGCCAAGAGGACTTGAAAGCGGGGCAGAATTGCAGGAAACCGATTTCAGGAGGTAGACTGGAATTGCATTGAAAGCATAGGAAAAGAGGCAGAAAGTCCACAATGATGCACTTGGCCAAAAAGGGCGTATGCGTTTTTTCCTGAATATATTCAGGAAAAAACGCATACGCCCTTTTTGGCCAACCAAGCAAGCTTGCAAAGGAAATCTGCACTACAATGAAGTCTCACTTCCCCCCGGTCAAAAGGGCCATCTGAAAAAAGTGTAAAATCCAGAAAGGCAGGACAGGCCATGGAGAACTGGGAGCCTTGTTATGCTGATGGGCGGGATGTAAATTGCCAACAGACACTCGGGAGAAGTGTATGGTGTTTCCTGAAACATCTAAAAAACAAAGCAACAGAGCCTAGGGCACTTCCACTTATGGTCCTATAGCTTAGGGAAATTAAAATCAAAAAGACACAGCCACCCCAAAGTTTGGGACGCCTCTGTTTACAAGAACCTCGTTTACCGTACAAGTTCAATATCACACAAAGTGAAAAATGGATAAAGAACTTGTGGTACTTACGTACAATGCAGTATCACTCAGCAATGAAATCTATGTCATCAGGCCCGTAGCAGCATAATGAGTGGATTCAGGTACGATGATTCTAACTGAAATAAGTCACAGAGAAAAAGAAACATCATAAGATATCAGTAATACACGGAATGTAAACTTGGCTACACAGGAACTGAATTACAGAACAGAACAGGGTCTCAAATTTAGAAAACCAACTTATGCTTGCTTAAGGGGAAAGGTGAGTTGGGGTGCTGCATAAAACCAGAGATTGAAATGAGCACAGATAAAGTTCCTTAAGCCAAATATGGAATAGACAAGAGCTACTCCTTGCTCAACGAAATGGACTCAACACCCCATATTAAACGCCTAAGAATGTACCTGACTAGTAAGTATCTTAAAACCTATGGATTGCTATGTCTCCAAAAGAGAATCAAGCGTGTGTACGGGGGCATAAACGCAGCAGTGATAGGATTGGAGAGGTTCGGTGAGCAAATGAAGACCCTTTGAAGTCATATTGCATGGTACCCATTCCACGGGTTTCAACTACCCAGGTTTAAGGTATTCTTCCTTCAGCTAAAACATGCATGTGGAACCTAGAGTATGATCAACCATGTGATCGGGAGACGTGTTCAAATATGTCTCAGTTTTCCTCCCCTGGTACTTGGGTGAAACATTCCAGACGCTTTACTAACACTCTCCCGACTTGGAGAGTCAGTCCCTTTAACCTCCTGTTTGGCCCAGTTTGCAATTTCTGCGGAAGATGAACAGGAATAGCGAGAACCAATGAGAGACTAGCTGGAGGTGTCTGGACGGGCAAATTTAACTCTCATTTCCCACCAGGAAGAGGAATTAACCAAAGGCTCAGCGTGCCGTGCCGGAACCAGATTAGGGCCTGAAGCCATCCTGCGGTGTTGCGGCCATCTCACAAGAAAGCGAGTTGAAGAAAGGAGCTCAGGGGCACTGTAATTCACAAACCTGCAGAGTTATAAATGACAGCTATCGTCCAAAAATATACTGAAGTAAGGCTGCCAAGAGGACTTGAAAGCGGGGCAGAATTGCAGGAAACCGATTTCAGGAGGTAGACTGGAATTGCATTGAAAGCATAGGAAAAGAGGCAGAACGTCCACAATGATGCACTTGGCCAAAAAGGGCGTATGCGTTTTTTCCTGAATATATTCAGGAAAAAACGCATACGCCCTTTTTGGCCAACCAAGCAAGCTTGC
The DNA here is from genome assembly GCF_964374135.1 of Grampus griseus. Classification (NCBI taxonomy): domain Eukaryota; kingdom Metazoa; phylum Chordata; class Mammalia; order Artiodactyla; family Delphinidae; genus Grampus; species Grampus griseus. Next base: position 10,041 of record NW_028132907.1, read on the forward strand.
AAAGGAAATCTGCACTACAATGAAGTCTCACTTCCCCCCGGTCAAAAGGGCCATCTGAAAAAAGTGTAAAATCCAGAAAGGCAGGACAGGCCATGGAGAACTGGGAGCCTTGTTATGCTGATGGGCGGGATGTAAATTGCCAACAGACACTCGGGAGAAGTGTATGGTGTTTCCTGAAATATCTAAAAAACAAAGCAACAGAGCCTAGGGCACTTCCACTTATGGTCCTATAGCTTAGGGAAATTAAAATCAAAAAGACACAGCCAAGCCAAAGTTTGGGACGCCTCTGTTTACAAGAACCTCGTTTACCGTACAAGTTCAATATCACAGAAAGTGAAAAATGGATAAAGAACTTGTGGTACTTACGTACAATGCAGTATCACTCAGCAATGAAATCTATGTCATCAGGCCCGTAGCAGCATAATGAGTGGATTCAGGTACGATGATTCTAACTGAAATAAGTCACACAGAAAAAGAAACATCATAAGATATCACTAATACACGGAATGTAAACTTGGCTACACAGGAACTGAATTCCAATACAGAACAGGGTCTCAAATTTAGAAAACCAACTTATGCTTGCTTAAGGGGAAAGGTGAGTTGGGGTGCTGCATAAAACCAGAGATTGAAATGAGCACAGATAAAGTTCCTTAAGCCAAATATGGAATAGACAAGAGCTACTCCTTGCTCAACGAAATGGACTCAACACCCCATATTAAACGCCTAAGAATGTACCTGACTAGTAAGTATCTTAAAACCTATGGATTGCTATGTCTCCAAAAGAGAATCAAGCGTGTGTACGGGGGCATAAACGCAGCAGTGATAGGATTAGAGAGGCTCGGTGAGCAAATGAAGACCCTTTGAAGTCATATTGCATGGTACCCATTACACGGGCCTCAACTCTCCAGGTTTAAGGTATTCTTCCTTCAGCTAAAACATGCATGTGGAACCCAGAGTATGATCAACCGTGTGGACGGGAGACGTGTTCAAATATGTCTCAGTTTTCCTCCCCTGGTACTCGGGTGAAACATTCCAGACGCTTTACTAACACTCTCCCCACTTGGAGAGTCAGCGCCTTTAATCTCCTGTTTGGCCCAGTTTGCAATTTCTGTGGAAGATGAACAGGAATAGCGAGAACCAATGAGAGACTAGCTGGAGGTGTCTGGACGGGCAAATTTAACTCTCATTTCCCACCAGGAAGAGGAAATAACCTAAGGCTCAGCGTGCCGCGCCGGAACCAGATTAGGACCTGAAGCCATCCTGCGGTGTTGCGGCCAGCTCAAAAGAAAGCGAGTTGAAGAAAGGAGCTCAGGGGCACTGTAATTCACAAACCTGCAGAGTTATAAATGACAGCTATCGTCCAAAAATATACTGAAGTAAGGCTGCCAAGAGGACTTGAAAGCCGGGCAGAATTGCAGGAAACCGATTTCAGGAGGTAGACTGGAATTGCATTGAAAGCATAGGAAAAGAGGCAGAACGTCCACAATGATGCACTTGGCCAAAAAGGGCGTATGCGTTTTTTCCTGAATATATTCAGGAAAAAACGCATACGCCCTTTTTGGCCAACCAAGCAAGCTTGCAAAGGAAATCTGCACTACAATGAAGTCTCACTTCCCCCCGGTCAAAAGGGCCATCTGAAAAAAGTGTAAAATCCAGAAAGGCAGGACAGGCCATGGAGAACTGGGAGCCTTGTTATGCTGATGGGCGGGATGTAAATTGCCAACAGACACTCGGGAGAAGTGTATGGTGTTTCCTGAAATATCTAAAAAACAAAGCAACAGATCCTAGGGCACTTCCACTTATGGTCCTATAGCTTAGGGAAATTAAAATCAAAAAGACACAGCCACCCAAAAGTTTGCGACGCCTCTGTTTACAAGAACCTCGTTTACAGTACAAGTTCAACATCGCAGAAATTGAAAAATGGATAAAGAACTTGTGGTACTTACGTACAATGCAGTATCACTCAGCAATGAAATCTATGTCATCAGGCACGTAGCAGCATAATGAGTGGATTCAGGTACGATGATTCTAACTGAAATAAGTCACACAGAAAAAGAAACATCATAAGATATCACTAATACACGGAATGTAAACTTGGCTACACAGGAACTGAATTCCAAAACAGAACAGGGTCTCAAATTTAGAAAACCAACTTATGCTTGCTTAAGGGGAAAGGTGAGTTGGGGTGCTGCATAAAACCAGAGATTGAAATGAGCACAGATAAAGTTCCTTAAGCCAAATATGGAATAGACAAGAGCTACTCCTTGCTCAACGAAATGGACTCAACACCTCATATTAAACGCCTAAGAATGTACCTGACTAGTAAGTATCTTAAAACCTATGGATTGCTATGTCTCCAAAAGAGAATCAAGTGTGTGTACAGGGGCATAAACGCAGCAGTGATAGGATTGGAGAGGTTCGGTGAGCAAATGAAGACCCTTTGAAGTCATATTGCATGGTACCCATTCCACGGGTTTTAAATACCCAGGTTTAAGTTATTCTTCCTTCAGCTAAAACATGCATGTGGAACCCAGAGTATGATCAACCGTGTAAACGGGAGACGTGTTCAAATATGTCTCAGTTTTCATCCCCTGGTACTCGGGTGCAACATTCCAGACGCTTTACTAACACTCTCCCCACTTGGAGAGTCAGCGCCTTTAATCTCCTGTTTGGCCCAGTTTGCAATTTCTGCGGAAGATGAACAGGAATAGCGAGAACCAATGAGAGACTAGCTGGAGGTGTCTGGACGGGCAAATTTAACTCTCATTTCCCACCAGGAAGAGGAATTAACCAAAGGCTCATCATGCCGTGCCGGAACCAGATTAGGGCCTGAAGCCATCCTGCGGTGTTGCGGCCAGCTCAAAAGAAAGCGAGTTATAGAAAGGAGCTCAGGGGCACTGTAATTCACAAACCTGCAGAGTTATAAATGACAGCTATCGTCCAAAAATATACTGAAGTAAGGCTGCCAAGAGGACTTGAAAGCGGGGCAGAATTGCAGGAAACCGATTTCAGGAGGTAGACTGGAATTGCACTGAAAGCATAGGAAAAGAGGCAGAACGTCCACAATGATGCACTTGGCCAAAAAGTGCGTATGCGTTTTTTCCTGAATATATTCAAGAAAAAACGCATACGCCCTTTTTGGCCAACCAAGCAAACTTGCAAAGGAAATCTGCACTACAATGAAGTCTCACTTTCCCCTGGTCAAAAGGGCCATCTGAAAAAAGTGTAAAATCCAGAAAGGCAGGACAGGCCATGGAGAACTGGGAGCCTTGTTATGCTGATGGGCGGGATGTAAATTGCCAACAGACACTCGGGAGAAGCGTATGGTGTTTCCTGAAACATCTAAAAAACAAAGCAACAGAGCCTAGGGCACTTCCACTTATGGTCCTATAGCTTAGGGAAATTAAAATCAAAAAGACACAGCCACCCCAAAGTTTGTGACGCCTCTGTTTACAAGAACCTCGTTTACGGTACAAGTTCAATATCACAGAAAGTGAAAAATGGATAAAGAACTTGTGGTACTTACGTACAATGCAGTATCACTCAGCAATGAAATCTATGTCATCAGGCCCGTAGCAGCATAATGAGTGGATTCAGGTACGATGATTCTAACTGAAATAAGTCACACAGAAAAAGAAACATCATAAGTTATCACTAATACACGGAATGTAAACTTGGCTACACAGGAACTGAATTCCAAAACAGAACAGGGTCTCAAATTTAGAAAACCAACTTATGCTTGCTTAAGGGGAAAGGTGAGTTGGGGTGCTGCATAAAACCAGAGATTGAAATGAGCACAGATAAAGTTCCTTAAGCCAAATATGGAATAGACAAGAGCTACTCCTTGTTCAACGAAATGGACTCAACACCCCATATTAAACGCCTAAGAATGTACCTGACTAGTAAGTAACTTAAAACCTATGGATTGCTATGTCTCCAAAAGAGAATCAAGCGTGTGTACAGGGGCATAAACGCAGCAGTGATAGGATTGGAGAGGTTTGGTGAGCAAATGAAGACCCTTTGATGTCATATTACATGGTACCCATTCCACGGGTCTCAACTCTCCAGGTTTAAGGTATTCTTCCTTCAGCTAAAACATGCATGTGGAACCTAGAGTATGATCAACCGTGTGAACGGGAGACGTGTTCAAATATGTCTCAGTTTTCATCCCCTGGTACTCGGGTGCAACATTCCAGATGCTTTACTAACACTCTCCCGACATGGAGAGTCAGTCCCTTTAACCTCCTGTTTGGCCCAGTTTGCAATTTCTGCGGAAGATGAACAGGAATAGCGAGAAACAATGAGAGACTAGCTGGAGGTGTCTGGACAGGCAAATTTAACTCTCATTTCCCACCAGGAAAAGGAATTAACCAAAGGCTCAGCGTGCCGTGCCGGAACCAGATTAGGGCCTGAAGCCATCCTGCGGTGTTGCGGCCAGCTCAAAAGAAAGCGAGTTGAAGAAAGGAGCTCAGAGGCACTGTAATTCACAAACATGCAGAGTTATAAATGACAGCTATCGTCCAAAAATATACTGAAGTAAGGCTGCCAAGAGGACTTGAAAGCGGGGCAGAATTGTAGGAAACCGATTTCAGGAGGTAGACTGGAATTGCATTGAAAGCATAGGAAAAGAGGCAGAACGTCCACAGTGGTGCACTTGGCCAAAAAGGGCGTATGCGTTTTTTCCTGAATATATTCAGGAAAAAACGCATACGCCCTTTTTGGCCAACCAAGCAAGCTTGCAAAGGAAATCTGCACTACAATGAAGTCTCACTTCCCCCCGGTCAAAAGGGCCATCTGAAAAATGTGTAAAATCCAGAAAGGCAGGACAGGCCATGGAGAACTGGGAGCCTTGTTATACTGATGGGCGGGATGTAAATTGCCAACAGACACTCGGGAGAAGTGTATGGTGTTTCCTGAAATATCTAAAAAACAAAGCAACAGATCCTAGGGCACTTCCACTTATGGTCCTATAGCTTAGGGAAATTAAAATCAAAAAGACACAGCCACCCCAAAGTTTGCGACGCCTCTGTTTACAAGAACCTCGTTTACAGTACAAGTTCAACATCGCAGAAAGTGAAAAATGGATAAAGAAGTTGTGGTATTTACTTACAAAGCAATATCACTCAGCAATGAAATCTATGTCATCAGGCCCTTAGCAGCACAATGAGTGGATTCAGGTATGATGATTCTAACTGAAATAAGTCACACAGAAAAAGAAACATCATAAGATATCAGTAATACACGGAATGTAAACTTGGCTACACAGGAACTGAATTACAGAACAGAACAGGGTCTCAAATTTAGAAAACCAACTTATGCTTGCTTAAGGGGAAAGGTGAGTTGGGGTGCTGCATAAAACCAGAGATTGAAATGAGCACAGATAAAGTTCCTTAAGCCAAATATGGAATAGACAAGAGCTACTCCTTGCTCAACGAAAAGGACTCAACACCCCATATTAAACGCCTAAGAATGTACCTGAATAGTAAGTATCTTAAAACCTATGGATTGCTATGTCTCCAAAAGAGAATCAAGCGTGTGTACAGGGGCATAAACGCAGCAGTGATAGGATTGGAGAGGTTCGGTGAGCAAATGCAGATCCTTTGAAGTCATATTGCATGGTACCCATTCCACGGGCCTCAACTCTCCAGGTTTAAGGTATTCTTCCTTCAGGTAAAACATGCATGTGGAACCCAGAGTATGATCAACCGTGTGGACGGGAGATGTGTTCAAATATGTCTCAGTTTTCCTCCCCTGGTACTCGGGTGCAACATTCCAGATGCTTTACTAACACTCTCCCGACATGGAGAGTCAGTCCCTTTAACCTCCTGTTTGGCCCAGTTTGCAATTTCTGCGGAAGATGAACAGGAATAGTGAGAACCAATGAGAGACTAGCTGGAGGTGTCTGGACGGGCAAATTTAACTCTCATTTCCCACCAGGAAGAGGAATTAACCAAAGGCTCAGCGTGCCGCGCCGGAACCAGATTAGGGCCTGAAGCCATCCTGCGGTGTTGCGGCCAGCTCAAAAGAAAGCGAGTTGAAGAAAGGAGCTCAGGGGCACTGTAATTCACAGACCTGCAGAGTTATAAATGACAGCTATCGTCCAAAAATATACTGAAGTAAGGCTGCCAAGAGGACTTGAAAGCGGGGCAGAATTGCAGGAAACCGATTTCAGGAGGTAGACTGGAATTGCATTGAAAGCATAGGAAAAGAGGCAGAACGTCCACAATGATGCACTTGGCCAAAAAGGGCGTATGCGTTTTTTCCTGAATATATTCAGGAAAAAACGCATACGCCCTTTTTGGCCAACCAAGCAAACTTACAAAGGAAATCTGCACTACAATGAAGTCTCACTTCCCCCTGGTCAAAAGGGTCATCTGAAAAAAGTGTAAAATCCAGAAAGGCAGGACAGGCCATGGAGAACTGGGAGCCTTGTTATGCTGATGGGCGGGATGTAAATTGCCAACAGACACTCGGGAGAAGTGTATGGTGTTTCCTGAAACATCTAAAAAACAAAGCAACAGAGCCTAGGGCACTTCCACTTATGGTCCTATAGCTTAGGGAAATTAAAATCAAAAAGACACAGCCACCCCAAAGTTTGGGACGCCTCTGTTTACAAGAACCTCGTTTACCGTACAAGTTCAATATCACAGAAAGTGAAAAATGGATAAAGAACTTGTGGTATTTACGTACAATGCAGTATCACTCAGCAATGAAATCTATGTCATCAGGCCCGTAGCAGCATAATGAGTGGATTCAGGTACGATGATTCTAACTGAAATAAGTCATACAGAAAAAGAAACATCATAAGATATCACTAATACACGGAATGTAAACTTGGCTACACAGGAACTGAATTCCAAAACAGAACAGGGTCTCAAATTTAGAAAACCAACTTATGCTTGCTTAAGGGGAAAGGTGAGTTGGGGTGCTGCATAAAACCAGAGATTGAAATGAGCACAGATAAAGTTCCTTAAGCCAAATATGGAATAGACAAGAGCTACTCCTTGCTCAACGAAATGGACTCAACACCCCATATTAAACGCCTAAGCATGTTCCTGAATAGTAAGTATCTTAAAACCTATGGATTGCTATGTCTCTGAAAGAGAATCAAGCGTGTGTACAGGGGCATAAACGCAGCAGTGATAGGATTGGAGAGGTTCGGTGAGCAAATGAAGACCCTTTGAAGTCATATTGCATGGTACCCATTACACGGGTCTCAACTCTCCAGGTTTAAGGTATTCTTCCTTCAGCTAAAACATGCATGTGGAACCCAGAGTATGACCAACCGTGTGAACGGGGGACGTGTTCAAATATGTCTCAGTTTTCGTACCCTGGTACTCGGGTGCAACATTCCAGATGCTTTACTAACACTCTCCCGACTTGGAGAGTCAGTCCCTTTAACCTCCTGTTTGGCCCAGTTTGCAATTTCTGCGGAAGATGAACAGGAATAGCGAGAACCAATGAGAGACTAGCTGGAGGTGTCTGGACGGGCAAATTTAACTCTCATTTCCCACCAGGAAGAGGAATTAACCAAAGGCTCAGCGTGCCGTGCCGGAACCAGATTAGGGCCTGAAGCCATCCTGCGGTGTTGCGGCCAGCTCAAAAGAAAGCGAGTTGAAGAAAGGAGCTCAGGGGCACTGTAATTCACAAACCTGCAGAGTTATAAATGACAGCTATCGTCCAAAAATATACTGAAGGAAGGCTGCCAAGAGGACTTGAAAGCGGGGCAGAATTGCAGGAAACCGATTTCAGGAGGTAGACTGGAATTGCATTGAAAGCATAGGAAAAGAGGCAGAACGTCCACAATGATGCACTTGGCCAAAAAGGGCGTATGCGTTTTTTCCTGAATATATTCAGGAAAAAACGCATACGCCCTTTTTGGCCATCCAAGCAAACTTGCAAAGGAAATCTGCACTACAATGAAGTCTCACTTCCCCCCGGTCAAAAGGGCCATCTGAAAAAAGTGTAAAATCCAGAAAGGCAGGACAGGCCATGGAGAACTGGGAGCCTTGTTATGCTATTGGCGGGATGTAAATTGACAACAGACACTCGGGAGAAGTGTATGGTGTTTCCTGAAACATCTAAAAAACAAAGCAACAGAGCCTAGGGCACTTCCACTTATGGTCCTATAGCTTAGGGAAATTAAAATCAAAAAGACACAGCCACCCCAAAGTTTGGGACGCCTCTGTTTACAAGAACCTCGTTTACCGTACAAGTTCAATATCACAGAAAGTGAAAAATGGATAAAGAACTTGTGGTACTTACGTACAATGCAGTATCACTCAGCAATGAAATCTATGTCATCAGGCCCGTAGCAGCATAATGAGTGGATTTAGGTACGACGATTCTAACTGAAATAAGTCATACAGAAAAAGAAACATCATAAGATATCAGTAATACACGGAATGTAAACTTGGCTACACAGGAACTGAATTCCAAAACAGAACAGGGTCTCAAATTTAGAAAACCATCTTATGCTTGCTTAAGGGGAAAGGTGAGTTGGGGTGCTGCATAAAACCAGAGATTGAAATGAGCACAGATAAAGTTCCTTAAGCCAAATATGGAATAGACAAGAGCTACTCCTTGCTCAACGAAATGGACTCAACACCCCATATCAAACGCCTAAGAATGTACCTGACTAGTAAGTATCTTAAAACCTATGGATTGCTATGTCTCCAAAAGAGAATCAAGCGTGTGTACAGGGGCATAAACGCAGCAGTGATAGGATTAGAGAGGTTTGGTGAGCAAATGAAGACCCTTTGAAGTCATATTGCATGGTACCCATTCCACGGGTCTCAACTACCCAGGTTTAAGGTATTCTTCCTTCAGCTGAAACATGCATGTGGAACCCAGAGTATGATCAACCGTGTGAACGGGAGACGTGTTCAAATATGTCTCAGTTTTCCTGCCTGGTACTCGGGTGCAACATTCCAGATGCTTTACTAACACTCTCCCGACCTGGAGAGTCAGTCCCTTTAACCTCCTGTTTGGCCCAGTTTGCAATTTCTGCGGAAGATGAACAGGAATAGCGAGAACCAATGAGAGCCTAGCTGGAGGTGTCTGGACGGGCAAATTTAACTCTCATTTCCCACCAGGAAGAGGAATTAACCAAAGGCTCAGCGTGCCGTGCCGGAACCAGATTAGGGCCTGAAGCCATCCTGCGGTGTTGCGGCCAGGTCACAAGAAAGCGAGTTGAAGAAAGGAGCTCACGGGCACTGTAATTCACAAACCTGCAGAGTTATAAATGACAGCTATCGTCCAAAAATATACTGAAGTAAGGCTGCCAAGAGGACTTGAAAGCGGGGCAGAATTGCAGGAAACCGATTTCAGGAGGTAGACTGGAATTGCATTGAAAGCATAGGAAAAGAGGCAGAACGTCCACAATGATGCACTTGGCCAAAAAGGGCGTATGCGTTTTTTCCTGAATATATTCAGGAAAAAACGCATACGCCCTTTTTGGCCAAGCAGGCAAACTTACAAAGGAAATCTGCACTACAATGAAGTCTCACTTCCCCCTGGTCAAAAGGGCCATCTGAAAAAAGTGTAAAATCCAGAAAGGCAGGACAGGCCATGGAGAACTGGGAGCCTTGTTATGCTGATGGGCGGGATGTAAATTGCCAACAGACACTCGGGAGAAGTGTATGGTGTTTCCTGAAACATCTAAAAAACAAAGCAACAGAGCCTAGGGCACTTCCACTTATGGTCCTATAGCTTAGGGAAATTAAAATCAAAAAGACACAGCCACCCCAAAGTTTGGGACGCCTCTGTTTACAAGAACCTCGTTTACCGTACAAGTTCAATATCACAGAAAGTGAAAAATGGATAAAGAACTTGTGGTACTTACGTACAATGCAGTATCACTCAGCAATGAAATCTATGTCATCAGGCCCGTAGCAGCATAATGAGTGGATTCAGGTACGATGATTCTAACTGAAATAAGTCACACAGAAAAAGAAACATCATAAGATATCACTAATACACGGAATGTAAACTTGGCTACACAGGAACTGAATTCCAAAACAGAACAGGGTCTCAAATTTAGAAAACCAACTTATGCTTGCTTAAGGGGAAAGGTGAGTTGGGGTGCTGCATAAAACCAGAGATTGAAATGAGCACAGATAAAGTTCCTTAAGCCAAATATGGAATAGACAAGAGCTACTCCTTGCTCAACGAAATGGACTCAACACCCCATATTAAACGCCTAAGAATGTACCTGACTAGTAAGTATCTTAAAACCTATGGATTGCTATGTCTCCAAAAGAGAATCAAGCGTGTGTACAGGGGCATAAACGCAGCAGTGATAGGATTGGAGAGGTTCGGTGAGCAAATGAAGAACCTTTGAAGTCATATTGCATGGTACCCATTCCACGGGTTTCAACTACCCAGGTTTAAAGTATTCTTCCTTCAGCTAAAACATGCATGTGGAACCTAGAGTATGATCAACCATGTGATCGGGAGACGTGTTCAAATATGTCTCAGTTTTCCTCCCCTGGTACTCGGGTGAAACATTCCAGACGCTTTACTAACACTCTCCCCACTTGGAGAGTCAGCGCCTTTAACCTCCTGTTTGGCCCAGTTTGCAATTTCTGCGGAAGATGAACAGGAATAGGGAGAACCAATGAGAGACTAGCTGGAGGTGTCTGGACGGGCAAATTTAACTCTCATTTCCCACCAGGAAGAGGAATTAACCAAAGGCTCATCATGCCGTGCCGGAACCAGATTAGGGCCTGAAGCCATCCTGCGGTGTTGCGGCCAGCTCAAAAGAAAGCGAGTTATAGAAAGGAGCTCAGGGGCACTGTAATTCACAAACCTGCAGAGTTATAAATGACAGCTATCGTCCAAAAATATACTGAAGTAAGGCTGCCAAGAGGACTTGAAAGCGGGGCAGAATTGCAGGAAACCGATTTCAGGAGGTAGACTGGAATTGCATTGAAAGCATAGGAAAAGAGGCAGAACGTCCACAATGATGCACTTGGCCAAAAAGGGCGTATGCGTTTTTTCCTGAATATATTCAGGAAAAAACGCATACGCCCTTTTTGGCCAACCAAGCAAACTTGCAAAGGAAATCTGCACTACAATGAAGTCTCACTTCCCCCCGGTCAAAAGGGCCATCTGAAAAAAGTGTAAAATCCAGAAAGGCAGGACAGGCCATGGAGAACTGGGAGCCTTGTTATGCTGATGGGCGGGATGTAAATTGCCAACAGAAACTCGGGAGAAGTGTATGGTGTTTCCTGAAACATCTAAAAAACAAAGCAACAGAGCCTAGGGCACTTCCACTTATGGTCCTATAGCTTAGGGAAATTAAAATCAAAAAGACACAGCCACCCCAATGTTTGGGACGCCTCTGTTTACAAGAACCTTGTTTACAGTACAAGTTCAACAACGCAGAAAGTGAAAAATGGATAAAGAAGTTGTGGTATTTACATAAAAAGCAATATCACTCAGCAATGAAATCTATGTCATCAGGCCCTTAGCAGCACAATGAGTGGATTCAGGTACGATGATTCTAACTGAAATAAGTCACACAGAAAAAGAAACATCATAAGATATCAGTAATACACGGAATGTAAACTTGGCTACAGAGTAACTGAATTACAGAACAGAACAGGGTCTCAAATTTAGAAAACCAACTTATGCTTGCTTAAGGGGAAAGGTGAGTTGGGGTGCTGCATAAAACCAGAGATTGAAATGAGCACAGATAAAGTTCCTTAAGCCAAATAAGGAATAGACAAGAGCTACTCCTTGCTCAACGAAATGGACTCAACACCCCATATTAAACGCCTAAGAATGTACCTGACTAGTAAGTATCTTAAAACCTATGGATTGCTATGTCTCCAAAAGAGAATCAAGCGTGTGTACAGGGGCATAAACGCAGCAGTGATAAGATTGGAGAGGTTCGGTGAGCAAATGAAGACCCTTTGAAATCATATTGCATGGTACCCATTCCAAGGGTTTCAACTACACACGATTAAGGTATTCTTCCTTCAGCTAAAACATGCATGTGGAACCCAGAGTATGATCAACCGTGTGAACGGGAGACGTGTTCACATATGTCTCAGTTTTTCTCCCCTGGTACTCGGGTGCAACATTCCAGACGCTTTACTAACACTCTCCCGACATGGAGAGTCAGTCCCTTTAACCTCCTGTTTGGCCCAGTTTGCAATTTCTGCGGAAGATGAACAGGAATAGCGAGAACCAATGAGAGACTAGCTGGAGGTGTCTGGACGGGCAAATTTAACTCTCATTTCCCACCAGGAATAGGAATTAACCAAAGGCTCAGCGTGCCGTGCCCGAACCAGATTAGGGCCTGAAGCCATCCTGCGGTGTTGTGGCCAGGTCACAAGAAAGCGAGTTGAAGAAAGGAACTCAGGGGCACTGTAATTCACAAACCTGCAGAGTTATAAATGACAGCTATCGTCCAAAAATATACTGAAGTAAGGCTGCCAAGAGGACTTGAAAGTGGGGCAGAATTGCAGGAAACCGATTTCAGGAGGTAGACTGGAATTGCATTGAAAGCATAGGAAAAGAGGCAGAACGTCCACAATGATGCACTTGGCCAAAAAGTGCGTATGCGTTTTTTCCTGAATATATTCAAGAATAAACGCATACGCCCTTTTTGGCCAACCAAGCAAACTTGCAAAGGAAATCTGCACTACAATGAAGTCTCACTTCCCCCCGGTCAAAAGGGCCATCTGAAAAAAGTGTAAAATCCAGAAAGGCAGGACAGGCCATGGAGAACTGGGAGCCTTGTTATGCTGATGGGCGGGATGTAAATTGCCAACAGACACTCGGGAGAAGTGTATGGTGTTTCCTGAAACATCTAAAAAACAAAGCAACAGAGCCTAGGGCACTTCCACTTATGGTCCTATAGCTTAGGGAAATTAAAATCAAAAAGACACAGCCACCCCAAAGTTTGGGACGCCTCTGTTTACAAGAATCTCGTTTACTGTACAAGTTCAATATCACAGAAAGTGAAAAATGGATAAAGAACTTGTGGTACTTACGTACAATGCAGTATCACTCAGCAATGAAATCTATGTCATCAGGCCCGTAGCAGCATAATGAGTGGATTCAGGTACGATGATTCTAACTGAAATAAGTCACACAGAAAAAGAAACATCATAAGATATCAGTAATACACGGAATGTAAACTTGGCTACACAGGAACTGAATTCCAAAACAGAACAGCGTCTCAAATTTAGAAAACCAACTTATGCTTGCTTAAGGGGAAAGGTGAGTTGGGGTGCTGCATAAAACCAGAGATTGAAATGAGCACAGATAAAGTTCCTTAAGCCAAATATGGAATAGACAAGAGCTACTCCTTGCTCAACGAAATGGACTCAACACCTCATATTAAACGCCTAAGAATGTACCTGACTAGTAAGTATCTTAAAACCTATGGATTGCTATGTCTCCAAAAGAGAATCAACCGTGTGTACAGGGGCATAAACGCAGCAGTGATAGGATTGGAGAGGTTCGGTGAGCAAATGAAGACCCTTTGAAGTCATATTGCATGGTACCCATTACACGGGTTTTAACTACCCAGGTTTAAGTTATTCTTCCTTCAGCTAAAACATGCATGTGGAACCCAGAGTATGATCAACCGTGTGAACGGGAGATGTGTTCAAATATGTCTCAGTTTCCCTCCCCTGGTACTCGGGTGCAACATTCCAGACGCTTCACTAACACTCTCCCCACTTGGAGAGTCAGCGCCTTTAATCTCCTGTTTGGCCCAGTTTGCAATTTCTGCGGAAGATGAACAGGAATAGGGAGAACCAATGAGAGACTAGCTGGAGGTGTCTGGACGGGCATATTTAACTCTCATTTCCCACCAGGAAGAGGAATTAACCAAAGGCTCAGCGTGCCGTGCCGGAACCAGATTAGGGCCTGAAGCCATCATGCGGTGTTTCAGCCAGGTCACAAGAAAGCGAGTTGAAGAAAGGAGCTCAGGGGCACTGTAATTCACAAACCTGCAGAGTTATAAATGACAGCTATCGTCCAAAAATATACTGAAGTAAGGCTGCCAAGAGGACTTGAAAGCGGGGCAGAATTGCAGGAAACCGATTTCAGGAGGTAGACTGGAATTGCATTGAAAGCATAGGAAAAGAGGCAGAACGTCCACAATGATGCACTTGGCCAAAAAGGGCGTATGCGTTTTTTCCTGAATATATTCAGGAAAAAACGCATACGCCCTTTTTGGCCAACCAAGCAAACTTGCAAAGGAAATCTGCACTACAATGAAGTCTCACTTCCCCCCGGTCGAAAGGGCCATCTGAAAAAAGTGTAAAATCCAGAAAGGCAGGACAGGCCATGGAGAACTGGGAGCCTTGTTATGCTGATGGGCGGGATGTAAATTGCCAACAGAAACTCGGGAGAAGTGTATGGTGTTTCCTGAAACATCTAAAAAACAAAGCAACAGAGCCTAGGGCACTTCCACTTATGGTCCTATAGCTTAGGGAAATTAAAATCAAAAAGACACAGCCACCCCAAAGTTTGGGACGCCTCTGTTTACAAGAACCTTGTTTACAGTACAAGTTCAACAACGCAGAAAGTGAAAAATGGATAAAGAAGTTGTGGTATTTACATAAAAAGCAATATCACTCAGCAATGAAATCTATGTCATCAGGCCCTTAGCAGCACAATGAGTGGATTCAGGTACGATGATTCTAACTGAAATAAGTCACACAGAAAAAGAAACATCATAAGATATCAGTAATACACGGAATGTAAACTTGGCTACACAGTAACTGAATTACAGAACAGAACAGGGTCTCAAATTTAGAAAACCAACTTATGCTTGCTTAAGGGGAAAGGTGAGTTGGGGTGCTGCATAAAACCAGAGATTGAAATGAGCACAGATAAAGTTCCTTAAGCCAAATAAGGAATAGACAAGAGCTACTCCTTGCTCAACGAAATGGACTCAACACCCCATATTAAACGCCTAAGAATGTACCTGACTAGTAAGTATCTTAAATCCTATGGATTGCTATGTCTCCAAAAGAGAATCAAGCGTGTGTACAGGGGCATAAACGCAGCAGTGATAAGATTGGAGAGGTTCGGTGAGCAAATGAAGACCCTTTGAAATCATATTGCATGGTACCCATTCCAAGGGTTTCAACTACACACGTTTAAGGTATTCTTCCTTCAGCTAAAACATGCATGTGGAACCCAGAGTATGATCAACCGTGTGAACGGGAGACGTGTTCACATATGTCTCAGTTTTTCTCCCCTGGTACTCGGGTGCAACATTCCAGACGCTTTACTAACACTCTCCCGACATGGAGAGTCAGTCCCTTTAACCTCCTGTTTGGCCCAGTTTGCAATTTCTGCGGAAGATGAACAGGAATAGCGAGAACCAATGAGAGACTAGCTGCAGGTGTCTGGACGGGCAAATTTAACTCTCATTTCCCACCAGGAATAGGAATTAACCAAAGGCTCAGCGTGCCGTGCCCGAACCAGATTAGGGCCTGAAGCCATCCTGCGGTGTTGTGGCCAGGTCACAAGAAAGCGAGTTGAAGAAAGGAACTCAGGGGCACTGTAATTCACAAACCTGCAGAGTTATAAATGACAGCTATCGTCCAAAAATATACTGAAGTAAGGCTGCCAAGAGGACTTGAAAGTGGGGCAGAATTGCAGGAAACCGATTTCAGGAGGTAGACTGGAATTGCATTGAAAGCATAGGAAAAGAGGCAGAACGTCCACAATGATGCACTTGGCCAAAAAGGGCGTATGCGTTTTTTCCTGAATATATTCAAGAATAAACGCATACGCCCTTTTTGGCCAACCAAGCAAACTTGCAAAGGAAATCTGCACTACAATGAAGTCTCACTTCCCCCCGGTCAAAAGGGCCATCTGAAAAAAGTGTAAAATCCAGAAAGGCAGGACAGGCCATGGAGAACTGGGAGCCTTGTTATGCTGATGGGCGGGATGTAAATTGCCAACAGACACTCGGGAGAAGTGTATGGTGTTTCCTGAAACATCTAAAAAACAAAGCAACAGAGCCTAGGGCACTTCCACTTATGGTCCTATAGCTTAGGGAAATTAAAATCAAAAAGACACAGCCACCCCAAAGTTTGGGACGCCTCTGTTTACAAGAATCTCGTTTACTGTACAAGTTCAATATCACAGAAAGTGAAAAATGGATAAAGAACTTGTGGTACTTACGTACAATGCAGTATCACTCAGCAATGAAATCTATGTCATCAGGCCCGTAGCAGCATAATGAGTGGATTCAGGTACGATGATTCTAACTGAAATAAGTCACACAGAAAAAGAAACATCATAAGATATCAGTAATACACGGAATGTAAACTTGGCTACACAGGAACTGAATTCCAAAACAGAACAGCGTCTCAAATTTAGAAAACCAACTTATGCTTGCTTAAGGGGAAAGGTGAGTTGGGGTGCTGCATAAAACCAGAGATTGAAATGAGCACAGATAAAGTTCCTTAAGCCAAATATGGAATAGACAAGAGCTACTCCTTGCTCAACGAAATGGACTCAACACCCCATATTAAACGCCTAAGAATGTACCTGACTAGTAAGTATCTTAAAACCTATGGATTGCTATGTCTCCAAAAGAGAATCAAGCGTGTGTACAGGGGCATAAACGCAGCAGTGATAGGATTGGAGAGGTTCGGTGAGCAAATGAAGACCCTTTGAAGTCATATTGCATGGTACCCATTACACGGGTTTTAACTACCCAGGTTTAAGTTATTCTTCCTTCAGCTAAAACATGCATGTGGAACCCAGAGTATGATCAACCGTGTGAACGGGAGATGTGTTCAAATATGTCTCAGTTTCCCTCCCCTGGTACTCGGGTGCAACATTCCAGACGCTTCACTAACACTCTCCCCACTTGGAGAGTCAGCGCCTTTAATCTCCTGTTTGGCCCAGTTTGCAATTTCTGCGGAAGATGAACAGGAATAGCGAGAACCAATGAGAGACTAGCTGGAGGTGTCTGGACGGGCAAATTTAACTCTCATTTCCCACCAGGAAGAGGAAACAACCAAAGGCTCAGCGTGCCATGCCGGAACCAGTTTAGGGCCTGAAGCCATCCTGCGGTGTTGCGGCCAGGTCACAAGAAAGCGAGTTGAAGAAAGGAGCTCGGGGCACTGTAATTCACAAACCTGCAGAGTTATAAATGACAGCTATCGTCCAAAAGTATACTGAAGTAAGGCTGCCAAGAGGACTTGAAAGCGGGGCAGAATTGCAGGAAACCGATTTCAGGAGGTAGACTGGAATTGCATTGAAAGCATAGGAAAAGAGGCAGAACGTCCACAATGATGCACTTGGCCAAAAAGGGCGTATGCGTTTTTTCCTGAATATATTCAGGAAAAAACGCATACGCCCTTTTTGGCCAACCAAGCAAGCTTGCAAAGGAAATCTGCACTACAATGAAGTCTCACTTCCCCCCGGTCAAAAGGGCCATCTGAAAAAAGCGTAAAATCCAGAAAGGCAGGACAGGCCATGGAGAACTGGGAGCCTTGTTATGCTGATGGGCGGGATGTAAATTGCCAACAGAAACTCGGGAGAAGTGTATGGTGTTTCCTGAAACATCTAAAAAACAAAGCAACAGAGCCTAGGGCACTTCCACTTGTGGTCCTATAGCTTAGGGAAATTAAAATCAAAAAGACACAGCCACCCCAAAGTTTGGGACGCCTATGTTTACAAGAACCTTGTTTACAGTAGAAGTTCAACATCGCAGAAATTGAAAAATGGATAAAGAAGTTGTGGTATTTACTTACAAAGCAATATCACTCAGCAATGAAATCTATGTCATCAGGCCCTTAGCAGCACAATGAGTGGATTCAGGTATGATGATTCTAACTGAAATAAGTCACACAGAAAAAGAAACATCATAAGATATCAGTAATACACGGAATGTAAACTTGGCTACACAGGAACTGAATTACAGAACAGAACAGGGTCTCAAATTTAGAAAACCAACTTATGCTTGCTTAAGGGGAAAGGTGAGTTGGGGTGCTGCATAAAACCAGAGATTGAAATGAGCACAGATAAAGTTCCTTAAGCCAAATATGGAATAGACAAGAGCTACTCCTTGCTCAACGAAATGGACTCAACACCCCATATTAAACGCCTAAGAATGTACCTGACTAGTAAGTATCTTAAAACCTATGGATTGCTATGTCTCCGAAAGAGAATCAAGCATGTGTACAGGGGCATAAACGCAGCAGTGATAAGATTGGAGAGGTTCACTGAGCAAATGAAGACCCTTTGAAGTCATATTGCATGGTACCCATTCCACGGGTTTCAACTACCCAGGTTTAAGGTATTCTTCCTTCAGCTAAAACATGCATGTGGAACCTAGAGTATGATCAACCATGTGATCGGGAGACGTGTTCAAATATGTCTCAGTTTTCGTACCCTGGTACTCAGGTGCAACATTCCAGACGCTTTACTAACACTCTCCCGACTTGGAGAGTCAGTCCCTTTAACCTCCCGTTTGGCCCAGTTTGCAATTTCTGCGGAAGATGAACAGGAATAGCGAGAACCAATGAGAGACTAGCTGGAGGTGTCTGGACGGGCAAATTTAACTCTCATTTCCCACCAGGAAGAGGAATTAACCAAAGGCTCAGCGTGCCGTGCCGGAACCAGATTAGGGCCTGAAGCCATCCTGCGGTGTTTCAGCCAGGTCACAAGAAAGCGAGTTGAAGAAAGGAGCTCAGGGGCACTGTAATTCACAAACCTGCAGAGTTATAAATGACAGCTATCGTCCAAAAATATACTGAAGTAAGGCTGCCAAGAGGACTTGAAAGCGGGGCAGAATTGCAGGAAACCGATTTCAGGAGGTAGACTGGAATTGCATTGAAAGCATAGGAAAAGAGGCAGAACGTCCACAATGATGCACTTGGCCAAAAAGGGCGTATGCGTTTTTTCCTGAATATATTCAGGAAAAAACGCATACGCCCTTTTTGGCCAACCAAGCAAACTTGCAAAGGAAATCTGCACTACAATGAAGTCTCACTTCCCCCCGGTCAAAAGGGCCATCTGAAAAAAGTGTAAAATCCAGAAAGGCAGGACAGGCCATGGAGAACTGGGAGCCTTGTTATGTTGATGGGCGGGATGTAAATTGCCAACAGACACTCGGGAGAAGTGTATGGTGTTTCCTGAAACATCTAAAAAACAAAGCAACAGAGCCTAGGGCACTTCCACTTATGGTCCTATAGCTTAGGGAAATTAAAATCAAAAAGACACAGCCACCCCAAAGTTTGGGACGCCTCTGTTTACAAGAACCTCGTTTACCGTACAAGTTCAATATCACAGAAAGTGAAAAATGGATAAAGAACTTGTGGTACTTACGTACAATGCAGTATCACTCAGCAATGAAATCTATGTCATCAGGCCCGTAGCAGCATAATGAGTGGATTCAGGTACGATGATTCTAACTGAAATAAGTCACACAGAAAAAGAAACATCATAAGATATCAGTAATACACGGAATGTAAACTTGGCTACACAGGAACTGAATTACAGAACAGAACAGGGTCTCAAATTTAGAAAACCAACTTATGCTTGCTTAAGGGGAAAGGTGAGTTGGGGTGCTGCATAAAACCAGAGATTGAAATGAGCACAGATAAAGTTCCTTAAGCCAAATATGGAATAGACAAGAGCTACTCCTTGCTCAACGAAATGGACTCAACACCCCATATTAAACGCCTAAGAATGTACCTGACTAGTAAGTATCTTAAAACCTATGGATTGCTATGTCTCCTAAAGAGAATCAAGCATGTGTACAGGGGAATAAACGCAGCAGTGATAAGATTGGAGAGGTTCACTGAGCAAATGAAGACCCTTTGAAGTCATATTGCATGGTACCCATTCCACGGGTTTCAACTACCCAGGTTTAAGGTATTCTTCCTTCAGCTAAAACATGCATGTGGAACCTAGAGTATGATCAACCATGTGATCGGGAGACGTGTTCAAATATGTCTCAGTTTTCGTACCCTGGTACTCAGGTGCAACATTCCAGACGCTTTACTAACACTCTCCCGACTTGGAGAGTCAGTCCCTTTAACCTCCCGTTTGGCCCAGTTTGCAATTTCTGCGGAAGATGAACAGGAATAGCGAGAACCAATGAGAGACTAGCTGGAGGTGTCTGGACGGGCAAATTTAACTCTCATTTCCCACCAGGAAGAGGAATTAACCAAAGGCTCAGCGTGCCGTGCCGGAACCAGATTAGGGCCTGAAGCCATCCTGCGGTGTTTCAGCCAGGTCACAAGAAAGCGAGTTGAAGAAAGGAGCTCAGGGGCACTGTAATTCACAAACCTGCAGAGTTATAAATGACAGCTATCGTCCAAAAATATACTGAAGTAAGGCTGCCAAGAGGACTTGAAAGCGGGGCAGAATTGCAGGAAACCGATTTCAGGAGGTAGACTGGAATTGCATTGAAAGCATAGGAAAAGAGGCAGAACGTCCACAATGATGCACTTGGCCAAAAAGGGCGTATGCGTTTTTTCCTGAATATATTCAGGAAAAAACGCATACGCCCTTTTTGGCCAACCAAGCAAACTTGCAAAGGAAATCTGCACTACAATGAAGTCTCACTTCCCCCCGGTCAAAAGGGCCATCTGAAAAAAGTGTAAAATCCAGAAAGGCAGGACAGGCCATGGAGAACTGGGAGCCTTGTTATGCTGATGGGCGGGATGTAAATTGCCAACAGACACTCGGGAGAAGTGTATGGTGTTTCCTGAAACATCTAAGAAACAAAGCAACAGAGCCTAGGGCACTTCCACTTATGGTCCTATAGCTTAGGGAAATTAAAATCAAAAAGACACAGCCACCCCAAAGTTTGGGAGGCCTCTGTTTACAAGAACCTTGTTTACAGTACAAGTTCAACAACGCAGAAAGTGAAAAATGGATAAAGAAGTTGTGGTATTTACTTACAAAGCAATATCACTCAGCAATGAAATCTATGTCATCAGGCCCTTAGCAGCACAATGAGTGGATTCAGGTATGATGATTCTAACTGAAATAAGTCACACAGAAAAAGAAACATCATAAGATATCAGTAATACACGGAATGTAAACTTGGCTACACAGGAACTGAATTACAGAACAGAACAGGGTCTCAAATTTAGAAAACCAACTTATGCTTGCTTAAGGGGAAAGGTGAGTTGGGGTGCTGCATAAAACCAGAGATTGAAACGAGCACAGATAAAGTTCCTTAAGCCAAATATGGAATAGACAAGAGCTACTCCTTGCTCAACGAAATTGACTCAACACCGCATATTAAACGCCTAAGAATGTACCTGACTAGTAAGTATCTTAAAACCTATGGATTGCTATGTCTCTGAAAGAGAATCAAGCATGTGCACAGGGGCATAAACGCAGCAGTGATAGGATTGGAGAGGTTCTTTGAGCAAATGAAGACCCTTTGAAGTCATATTGCATGGTACCCATTCCACGGGTTTCAACTACCCAGGTTTAAGGTATTCTTCCTTCAGCTAAAACATGCATGTGGAACCTAGAGTATGATCAACCATGTGATCGGGAGACGTGTTCAAATATGTCTCAGTTTTCGTACCCTGGTACTCGGGTGCAACATTCCAGACGCTTTACTAACACTCTCCCGACTTGGAGAGTCAGTCCCTTTAACCTCCTGTTTGGCCCAGTTTGCAATTTCTGCGGAAGATGAACAGGAATAAGGAGAACCAATGAGAGACTAGCTGGAGGTGTCTGGACGGGCAAATTTAACTCTCATTTCCCACCAGGAAGAGGAATTAAACAAAGGCTCAGCGTGCCATGCCAGAACCAGATTAGGGCCTGAAGCCATCCTGCGGTGTTGCGGCCAGGTCACAAGAAAGCGAGTTGAAGAAAGGAGCTCAGGGGCACTTTAATTCACAAACCTGCAGAGTTATAAATGACAGCTATCGTCCAAAAATATACTGAAGTAAGGCTGCCAAGAGGACTTGAAAGCGGGGCAGAATTGCAGGAAACCGATTTCAGGAGGTAGACTGGAATTGCATTGAAAGCATAGGAAAAGAGGCAGAACGTCCACAATGATGCACTTGGCCAAAAAGGGCGTATGCGTTTTTTCCTGAATATATTCAGGAAAAAACGCATACGCCCTTTTTGGCCAACCAAGCAAACTTGCAAAGGAAATCTGCACTACAATGAAGTCTCACTTCCCCCCGGTCAAAAGGGCCATCTGAAAAAAGTGTAAAATCCAGAAAGGCAGGACAGGCCATGGAGAACTGGGAGCCTTGTTATGCTGATGGGCGGGATGTAAATTGCCAACAGACACTCGGGAGAAGTGTATGGTGTTTCCTGAAACATCTAAGAAACAAAGCAACAGAGCCTAGGGCACTTCCACTTATGGTCCTATAGCTTAGGGAAATTAAAATCAAAAAGACACAGCCACCCCAAAGTTTGGGAGGCCTCTGTTTACAAGAACCTTGTTTACAGTACAAGTTCAACAACGCAGAAAGTGAAAAATGGATAAAGAAGTTGTGGTATTTACTTACAAAGCAATATCACTCAGCAATGAAATCTATGTCATCAGGCCCTTAGCAGCACAATGAGTGGATTCAGGTATGATGATTCTAACTGAAATAAGTCACACAGAAAAAGAAACATCATAAGATATCAGTAATACACGGAATGTAAACTTGGCTACACAGGAACTGAATTACAGAACAGAACAGGGTCTCAAATTTAGAAAACCAACTTATGCTTGCTTAAGGGGAAAGGTGAGTTGGGGTGCTGCATAAAACCAGAGATTGAAATGAGCACAGATAAAGTTCCTTAAGCCAAATATGGAATAGACAAGAGCTACTCCTTGCTCAACGAAATGGACTCAACACCTCATATTAAACGCCTAAGAATGTACCTGACTAGTAAGTATCTTAAAACCTATGGATTGCTATGTCTCCAAAAGAGAATCAAGCGTGTGTACAGGGGCATAAACGCAGCAGCGATAGGATTGGAGAGGTTCGGTGAGCAAATGAAGACCCTTTGAAGTCATATTGCATGGTACCCATTCCACGGGTTTCAACTACCCAGGTTTAAGGTATTCTTCCTTCAGCTAAAACATGCATGTGGAACCTAGAGTATGATCAACCATGTGATCGGGAGACGTGTTCAAATATGTCTCAGTTTTCGTACCCTGGTACTCAGGTGCAACATTCCAGACGCTTTACTAACACTCTCCCGACTTGGAGAGACAGTCCCT
The DNA here is from genome assembly GCF_964374135.1 of Grampus griseus. Taxonomy (NCBI): domain Eukaryota; kingdom Metazoa; phylum Chordata; class Mammalia; order Artiodactyla; family Delphinidae; genus Grampus; species Grampus griseus. The sequence goes on from NW_028132907.1 coordinate 33,235, forward strand.
TTAACCTCCCGTTTGGCCCAGTTTGCAATTTCTGCGGAAGATGAACAGGAATAGCGAGAACCAATGAGAGACTAGCTGGAGGTGTCTGGACGGGCAAATTTAACTCTCATTTCCCACCAGGAAGAGGAATTAACCAAAGGCTCAGCGTGCCGTGCCGGAACCAGATTAGGGCCTGAAGCCATCCTGCGGTGTTTCAGCCAGGTCACAAGAAAGCGAGTTGAAGAAAGGAGCTCAGGGGCACTGTAATTCACAAACCTGCAGAGTTATAAATGACAGCTATCGTCCAAAAATATACTGAAGTAAGGCTGCCAAGAGGACTTGAAAGCGGGGCAGAATTGCAGGAAACCGATTTCAGGAGGTAGACTGGAATTGCATTGAAAGCATAGGAAAAGAGGCAGAACGTCCACAATGATGCACTTGGCCAAAAAGGGCGTATGCGTTTTTTCCTGAATATATTCAGGAAAAAACGCATACGCCCTTTTTGGCCAACCAAGCAAACTTGCAAAGGAAATCTGCACTACAATGAAGTCTCACTTCCCCCCGGTCAAAAGGGCCATCTGAAAAAAGTGTAAAATCCAGAAAGGCAGGACAGGCCATGGAGAACTGGGAGCCTTGTTATGTTGATGGGCGGGATGTAAATTGCCAACAGACACTCGGGAGAAGTGTATGGTGTTTCCTGAAACATCTAAAAAACAAAGCAACAGAGCCTAGGGCACTTCCACTTATGGTCCTATAGCTTAGGGAAATTAAAATCAAAAAGACACAGCCACCCCAAAGTTTGGGACGCCTCTGTTTACAAGAACCTCGTTTACCGTACAAGTTCAATATCACAGAAAGTGAAAAATGGATAAAGAACTTGTGGTACTTACGTACAATGCAGTATCACTCAGCAATGAAATCTATGTCATCAGGCCCGTAGCAGCACAATGAGTGGATTCAGGTATGATGATTCTAACTGAAATAAGTCACACAGAAAAAGAAACATCATAAGATATCAGTAATACACGGAATGTAAACTTGGCTACACAGGAACTGAATTACAGAACAGAACAGGGTCTCAAATTTAGAAAACCAACTTATGCTTGCTTAAGGGGAAAGGTGAGTTGGGGTGCTGCATAAAACCAGAGATTGAAATGAGCACAGATAAAGTTCCTTAAGCCAAATATGGAATAGACAAGAGCTACTCCTTGCTCAACGAAATGGACTCAACACCCCATATTAAACGCCTAAGAATGTACCTGACTAGTAAGTATCTTAAAACCTATGGATTGCTATGTCTCCGAAAGAGAATCAAGCATGTGTACAGGGGCATAAACGCAGCAGTGATAAGATTGGAGAGGTTCACTGAGCAAATGAAGACCCTTTGAAGTCATATTGCATGGTACCCATTCCACGGGTTTCAACTACCCAGGTTTAAGGTATTCTTCCTTCAGCTAAAACATGCATGTGGAACCTAGAGTATGATCAACCATGTGATCGGGAGACGTGTTCAAATATGTCTCAGTTTTCGTACCCTGGTACTCAGGTGCAACATTCCAGACGCTTTACTAACACTCTCCCGACTTGGAGAGTCAGTCCCTTTAACCTCCCGTTTGGCACAGTTTGCAATTTCTGCGGAAGATGAACAGGAATAGCGAGAACCAATGAGAGACTAGCTGGAGGTGTCTGGACGGGCAAATTTAACTCTCATTTCCCACCAGGAAGAGGAATTAACCAAAGGCTCAGCGTGCCGTGCCGGAACCAGATTAGGGCCTGAAGCCATCCTGCGGTGTTTCAGCCAGGTCACAAGAAAGCGAGTTGAAGAAAGGAGCTCAGGGGCACTGTAATTCACAAACCTGCAGAGTTATAAATGACAGCTATCGTCCAAAAATATACTGAAGTAAGGCTGCCAAGAGGACTTGAAAGCGGGGCAGAATTGCAGGAAACCGATTTCAGGAGGTAGACTGGAATTGCATTGAAAGCATAGGAAAAGAGGCAGAACGTCCACAATGATGCACTTGGCCAAAAAGGGCGTATGCGTTTTTTCCTGAATATATTCAGGAAAAAACGCATACGCCCTTTTTGGCCAACCAAGCAAACTTGCAAAGGAAATCTGCACTACAATGAAGTCTCACTTCCCCCCGGTCAAAAGGGCCATCTGAAAAAAGTGTAAAATCCAGAAAGGCAGGACAGGCCATGGAGAACTGGGAGCCTTGTTATGTTGATGGGCGGGATGTAAATTGCCAACAGACACTCGGGAGAAGTGTATGGTGTTTCCTGAAACATCTAAAAAACAAAGCAACAGAGCCTAGGGCACTTCCACTTATGGTCCTATAGCTTAGGGAAATTAAAATCAAAAAGACACAGCCACCCCAAAGTTTGGGACGCCTCTGTTTACAAGAACCTCGTTTACCGTACAAGTTCAATATCACAGAAAGTGAAAAATGGATAAAGAACTTGTGGTACTTACGTACAATGCAGTATCACTCAGCAATGAAATCTATGTCATCAGGCCCGTAGCAGCATAATGAGTGGATTCAGGTACGATGATTCTAACTGAAATAAGTCACACAGAAAAAGAAACATCATAAGATATCAGTAATACACGGAATGTAAACTTGGCTACACAGGAACTGAATTACAGAACAGAACAGGGTCTCAAATTTAGAAAACCAACTTATGCTTGCTTAAGGGGAAAGGTGAGTTGGGGTGCTGCATAAAACCAGAGATTGAAATGAGCACAGATAAAGTTCCTTAAGCCAAATATGGAATAGACAAGAGCTACTCCTTGCTCAACGAAATGGACTCAACACCCCATATTAAACGCCTAAGAATGTACCTGACTAGTAAGTTTCTTAAAACCTATGGATTGCTATGTCTCCAAAAGAGAATCAAGCGTGTGTACAGGGGCATAAACGCAGCAGTGATAGGATTGGAGAGGTTCGGTGAGCAAATGAAGACCCTTTGAAGTCATATTGCATTGTACCCATTCCACGGGTTTCAACTAACCAGGTTTAAGGTATTCGTCCTTCAGCTAAAACATGCATGTGGAACCTAGAGTATGATCAACCGTGTGATCGGGAGACGTGTTCAAATATGTCTCAGTTTCCTCCGCTGGTACTCGGGTGCAACATTCCAGACGCTTTACTAACACTCTCCCCAATTGGAGAGTCAGCACCTTTAAACTCCTGTTTTGCCCAGTTTGCAATTTCTGCGGAAGATGAACAGGAATAGGGAGGACCAATGAGAGACTAGCTGGAGGTGTCGGGATGGGCAAATTTAACTTTCATTTCCCACCAGGAAGAGGAAATAACCAAAGGCTCAGCGTGCCGTGCTGGAACCAGATTAGGGCCTGAAGCCATCCACCGGTGTGGGGGCCAGCTCACAAGAAAGCGAGTTGAAGAAAGGAGCTCAGGGGCACTGTAATTCAGAAACCTGCAGAGTTATAAATGACAGCTATCGTCCAAAAATATACTGAAGTAAGGCTGCCAAGAGGACTTGAAAGCGGGGCAGAATTGCAGGAAACCGATTTCAGGAGGTAGACTGGAATTGCATTGAAAGCACAGGAAAAGAGGCAGAACGTCCACAATGATGCACTTGGCCAAAAAGGGCATATGCGTTTTTTCCTGAATATATTCAGGAAAAAACGCATACGCCCTTTTTGGCCAAACAAGCAAACTTGCAAAGGAAATCTGCAGTACAATGAAGTCTCACTTCCCCCCGGTCAAAAGGGCCATCTGAAAAAAGTGTAAAATCCAGAAAGGCAGGACAGGCCATGGAGAACTGGGAGCCTTGTTATGCTGATGGGCGGGATGTAAATTGCCAACAGACACTCGGGAGAAGTGTATGGTGTTTCCTGAAACATCTAAAAAACAAAGCAACAGAGCCTAGGGCACTTCCACTTATGGTCCTATAGCTTAGGGAAATTAAAATCAAAAAGACACAGCCACCGCAAAGTTTGGGACACCTCTGTTTACAAGAACCTCGTTTACCGTACAAGTTCAATATCACAGAAAGTGAAAAATGGATAAAGAACTTGTGGTACTTACGTACAATGCAGTATCACTCAGCAATGAAATCTATGTCATCAGGCCGGTAGCAGCATAATGAGTGGATTCAGTTACGATGATTCTAACTGAAATAAGTCACACAGAAAAAGAAACATCATAAGATATCAGTAATACACGGAATGTAAACTTGGCTACACAGGAACTGAATTACAGAACAGAACAGGGTCTCAAATTTAGAAAACCAACTTATGCTTGCTTAAGGGGAAAGGTGAGTTGGGGTGCTGCATAAAACCAGAGATGGAAATGAGCACAGATAAAGTTCCTTAAGCCAAATATGGATTAGACAAGAGCTACTCCTTGCTCAACGAAATGGACTCAACACCCCATATTAAACGCCTAAGAATGTACCTGACTAGTAAGTATCTTAAAACCTATGGATTGCTATGTCTCCGAAAGAGAGTCAAGCATGTGTACAGGGGCATAAACGCAGCAGTGATAGGATTGGAGAGGTTCGGTGAGCAAATGAAGACCCTTTGAAGTCATACTGCATGGTACCCATTCCACGGGTTTCAACTACCCAGGTTTAAGGTATTCTTCCTTCAGCTAAAACATGCATGTGGAACCTAGAGTATGATCAACCATGTGATCGGGAAACGTGTTCAAATATGTCTCAGTTTTCCACCCCTGGTACTCGGGTGCAACATTCCAGACACTTTACTAACACTCTCCCCAATTGGAGAGTCAGCGCCTTTAACCTCCTGTTTGGACCAGTTTGCAATTTCTGCGGAAGATGAACAGGAATAGGGAGAACCAATGAGAGACTAGCTGGAGGTGTCTGGACGGGCAAATTTAACTTTCATTTCCCACCAGGAAGAGGAAATAACCAAAGGCTCAGCGTGCCGTGCCGGAACCACATTAGGGCCTGAAGCCATCCTGCGGTGTTGCGGCCAGCTCACAAGAAAGCGAGTTGAAGAAAGGAGCTTAGGGGCACTGTAATTCACAAACCTGCAGAGTTATAAATGACAGCTATCGTCCAAAAATATACTGAAGTAAGGCTGCCAAGAGGACATGAAAGCGGGGCAGAATTGCAGGAAACCGATTTCAGGAGGTAGACTGGAATTGCATTGAAAGCATAGGAAAAGAGGCAGAACGTCCACAATGATGCACTTGGCCAAAAAGGGCGTATGCGTTTTTTCCTGAATATATTCAGGAAAAAACGCATACGCCCTTTTTGGCCAACCAAGCAAACTTGCAAAGGAAATCTGCACTACAATGAAGTCTCACTTCCCCCCGGTCAAAAGGGCCATCTGAAAAAAGTGTAAAATCCAGAAAGGCAGGACAGGCCATGGAGAACTGGGAGCCTTGTTATGCTGATGGGCGGGATGTAAATTGCCAACAGACACTCGGGAGAAGTGTATGGTGTTTCCTGAAACATCTAAAAAACAAAGCAACAGAGCCTAGGGCACTTCCACTTATGGTCCTATAGCTTAGGGAAATTAAAATCAAAAAGACACAGCCACCCCAAAGTTTGGGACGCCTCTGTTTACAAGAACCTGGTTTACCGTACAAGTTCAATATCACAGAAAGTGAAAAATGGATAAAGAACTTGTGGTACTTACGTACAATGCAGTATCACTCAGCAATGAAATCTATGTCATCAGGCCCGTAGCAGAATAATGAGTGGATTCAGGTACGATGATTCTAACTGAAATAAGTCACACAGAAAAAGAAACATCATAAGATATCACTAATACACGGAATGTAAACTGGACTACACAGGAAATGAATTACAGAACAGAACAGGGTCTCAAATTTAGAAAACCAACTTGCTTAAGGGTAAAGGTGAGTTGGGGTGCTGCATAAAACCAGAGATGGAAATGAGCACAGATTACGTTCCTTAAGCCAAATATGGAATAGACAAGAGCTACTCCTTGCTCAACGAAAAGGACTCAACACCCCATATTAAACGCCTAAGAATGTACCTGACTAGTAAGTATCTTAAAACCTATGGATTGCTATGTCTCCAAAAGAGAATCAAGCGTGTGTACAGGGGCATAAACGCAGCAGTGATAGGATTGGAGAGGTTCGGTGAGCAAATGAAGACCCTTTGAAGTCATATTGCATGGTACCCATTCCATGGGTTTCAACTACCCAGGTTTAAGGTATTCTTCCTTCAGCTAAAACATGCATGTGGAACCTAGAGTATGATCAACCATGTGATCAGGAGACGTGTTCAAATATGTCTCAGTTTTTGTACCCTGGTACTCGGGTGCAACATTCCAGACGCTTTACTAACACTCTCCCGACTTGGAGAGTCAGTCCCTTTAACCTCCTGTTTGGCCCAGTTTGCAATTTCTGCGGAAGATGAACAGGAATAGCGAGAACCAATGAGAGACTAGCTGGAGGTGTCTGGACGGGCAAATTTAACTCTCATTTCCCACCAGGAAGAGGAATTAACCAAAGGCTCAGCATGCCGTGCCGGAACCAGATTAGGGCCTGAAGCCATCCTGCGGTGTTGCGGCCAGGTCACAAGAAAGCGAGTTTAAGAAAGGAGCTCAGGGGCACTGTAATTCACAAACCTGCAGAGTTATAAATGACAGCTATCGTCCAAAAATATACTGAAGTAAGGCTGCTAAGAGGACTTGAAAGTGGGGCAGAATTGCAGGAAACCGATTGCAGGAGGTAGACTGGAATTGCATTGAAAGCATAGGAAAAGAGGCAGAACGTCCACAATGATGCACTTGGCCAAAAAGGGCGTATGCGTTTTTTCCTGAATATATTCAGGAAAAAACGCATACGCCCTTTTTGGCCAACCAAGCAAGCTTGCAAAGGAAATCTGCACTACAATGAAGTCTCACTTCCCCCCGGTCAAAAGGGCCGTCTGAAAAAAGTGTAAAATCCAGAAAGGCAGGACAGGCCATGGAGAACTGGGAGCCTTGTTATGCTGATGGGCGGGATGTAAATTGCCAACAGACACTAGGGAGAAGTGTATGGTGTTTCCTGAAACATCTAAAAAACAAAGCAACAGAGCCTAGGGCACTTCCACTTATGGTCCTATAGCTTAGGGAAATTAAAATCAAAAAGACACAGCCACCCCAAAGTTTGGGACGCCTCTGTTTACAAGAACCTCGTTTACCGTACAAGTTCAATATCACACAAAGTGAAAAATGGATAAAGAACTTGTGGTACTTACGTACAATGCAGTATCACTCAGCAATGAAATCTATGTCATCAGGCCCGTAGCAGCATGATGAGTGGATTCAGGTACGATGATTCTAACTGAAATAAGTCACACAGAAAAAACACATCATAAGATATCACTAATACACGGAATGTAAACTTGGCTACACAGGAACTGAATTCGAATACAGAACAGGGTCTCCAATTTAGAAAACCAACTTATGCTTGCTTAAGGGGAAAGGTGAGTTGGGGTGCTGCATAAAACCAGAGATTGAAATGAGCACAGATAAAGTTCCTTAAGCCAAATATGGAATAGACAAGAGCTACTCCTTGCTCAACGAAATGGACTCAACACCCCATATTAAACGCCTAAGAATGTACCTGACTAGTAAGTATCTTAAAACCTATGGATTGCTATGTCTCCAAAAGAGAATCAAGCGTGTGTACAGGGGCATAAACACAGCAGTGATAGGATTAGAGAGTTTCGGTGAGCAAATGAAGACCATTTGAAGTCATATTGCATGGTACCCATTACACGGGTCTCAACTACCCAGGTTTAAGGTATTCTTCCTTCAGCTAAAACATGCATGTGGAACCTAGAGTATGATCAACCATGTGATCGGGAGACGTGTTCAAATATGTCTCAGTTTTCGTACCCTGGTACTCGGGTGCAACATTCCAGACGCTTTACTAACACTCTCCCCACTTGGAGAGTCAGCGCCTTTAAACTCCTGTTTGGCCCAGTTTGCAATTTCTGCGGAAGATGAACAGGAATAGGGAGAACCAATGAGAGACTAGCTGGAGGTGTCTGGACGGGCAAATTTAACTCTCATTTCCCACCAGGAAGAGGAAATAACCAAAGGCTCAGCGTGCCGTGCCGGAACCAGATTAGGACCTGAAGCCATCCTGCGGTGTTGCGGCCAGCTCAAAAGAAAGCGAGTTGAAGAAAGGAGCTCAGGGGCACTGTAATTCACAAACCTGCAGAGTTATAAATGACAGCTATCGTCCAAAAATATACTGAAGTAAGGCTGCCAAGAGGACTTGAAAGCGGGGCAGAATTGCAGGAAACCGATTTCAGGAGGTAGACTGGAATTGCATTGAAAGCATAGGAAAAGAGGCAGAACGTCCACAATGATGCACTTGGCCAAAAAGGGCGTATGCGTTTTTTCCTGAATATATTCAGGAAAAAACGCATACGCCCTTTTTGGCCAACCAAGCAAGCTTACAAAGGAAATCTGCACTACAATGAAGTCTCACTTCCCCCCGGTCAAAAGGGCCATCTGAAAAAAGTGTAAAATCCAGAAAGGCAGGACAGGCCATGGAGAACTGGGAGCCTTGTTATGCTGATGGGCGGGATGTAAATTGCCAACAGCCACTCGGGAGAAGTGTATGGTGTTTCCTGAAATATCTAAAAAACAAAGCAACAGATCCTAGGGCTCTTCCACTTATGGTCCTATAGCTTAGGGAAATTAAAATCAAAAAGACACAGCCACCCAAAAGTTTGGGACGCCTCTGTTTACAAGAACCTCGTTTACAGTACAAGTTCAACATCGCAGAAAGTGAAAAATGGATAAAGAAGTTGTGGTATTTACTTACAAAGCAATATCACTCAGCAATGAAATCTATGTCATCAGGCCCTTAGCAGCACAATGAGTGGATTCAGGTATGATGATTCTAACTGAAATAAGTCACACAGAAAAAGAAACATCATAAGATATCAGTAATACACGGAATGTAAACTTGGCTACACAGGAACTGAATTACAGAACAGAACAGGGTCTCAAATTTAGAAAACCAACTTATGCTTGCTTAAGGGTAAAGGTGAGTTGGGGTGCTGCATAAAACCAGAGATTGAAATGAGCACAGATAAAGTTCCTTAAGCCAAATATGGAATAGACAAGAGCTACTCCTTGCTCAACGAAAAGGACTCAACACCCCATATTAAACGCCTAAGAATGTACCTGAATACTAAGTATCTTAAAACCTATGGATTGCTATGTCTCCAAAAGAGAATCAAGCGTGTGTACAGGGGCATAAACGCAGCAGTGATAGGATTGGAGAGGTTCGGTGAGCAAATGAAGACCCTTTGAAGTCATATTGCATGGTACCCATTCCACGGGTTTCAACTACCCAGATTTAAGGTATTCTTCTTTCAGCTAAAACATGCATGTGGAACCTAGAGTATGATCAACCATGTGATCAGGAGACGTGTTCAAATATGTCTCAGTTTTCGTACCCTGGTTCTCGGGTGCAACATTCGAGATGCTTTACTAACACTCTCCCGACTTCGAAGTCAGTCCCTTTAACCTCCTGTTTGGCCCAGTTTGCAATTTCTGCGGAAGATGAACAGGAATAGCGAGAACCAATGAGAGACTAGCTGGAGGTGTCTGGACGGGCAAATTTAACTCTCATTTCCCACCAGGAAGAGGAAATAACCAAAGGCTCAGCGTGCCGTGCCGGAACCAGATTAGGGCCTGAAGCCATCCTGCGGTGTTGCGGCCAGGTCACAAGAAAGCGAGTTGAAGAAAGGAGCTCAGGGGCACTGTAATTCACAAACCTGCAGAGTTATAAATGACAGCTATCGTCCAAAAATATACTGAAGTAAGGCTGCCAAGAGGACTTGAAAGCGGGGCAGAATTGCAGGAAACCGATTTCAGGAGGTAGACTGGAATTGCATTGAAAGCATAGGAAAAGAGGCAGAACGTCCACAATGATGCACTTGGCCAAAAAGGGCGTATGCGTTTTTTCCTGAATATATTCAGGAAAAAACGCATACGCCCTTTTTGGCCAACCAAGCAAGCTTGCAAAGGAAATCTGCACTACAATGAAGTCTCACTTCCCCCCGGTCAAAAGTGCTATCTGCAAAAAGTGTAAAATCCAGAAAGGCAGGACAGGCCATGGAGAACTGGGAGCCTTGTTATGCTGATGGGTGGGATGTAAATTGTCAACAGACACTCGGGAGAAGTGTATGGTGTTTCCTGAAACATCTAAAAAACAAAGCAACAGAGCCTAGGGCACTTCCACTTATGGTCCTATACCTTAGGGAAATTAAAATCAAAAAGACACAGCCACCCCAAAGTTTGGGACGCCTCTGTTTACAAGAACCTCGTTTACCGTACAAGTTCAATATCACAGAAAGTGAAAAATGGATAAAGAACTTGTGGTACTTACGTACAATGCAGTATCACTCAGCAATGAAATCTATGTCATCAGGCCCGTAGCAGCATAATGAGTGGATTCAGGTACGATGATTCTAACTGAAATAAGTCATACAGAAAAAGAAACATCATAAGATATCAGTAATACACGGAATGTAAACTTGGCTACACAGGAACTGAATTCCAAAACAGAACAGGGTCTCAAATTTAGAAAACCAACTTATGCTTGCTTAAGGGGAAAGGTGAGTTGGGGTGCTGCATAAAACCAGAGATTGAAATGAGCACAGATAAAGTTCCTTAAGCCAAATATGGAATAGACAAGAGCTACTCCTTGCTCAATGAAATGGACTCAACACCCCATATCAAACGCCTAAGAATGTACCTGACTAGTAAGTATCTTAAAACGTATTGATTGCTATGTCTCCAAAAGAGAATCAAGCGTGTGTACACTGGCATAAACGCAGCAGTGATAGGATTAGAGAGGTTCGGTGATCAAATGAAGACCCTTTGAAGTCATATTGCATGGTACCCATTCCACGGGTTTCAACTACCCAGGTTTAAGGTATTCTTCCTTCAGCTGAAACATGCATGTAGAACCTAGAGTATGATCAACCATGTGATCGGGAGACGTGTTCAAATATGTCTCAGTTTTCGTACCCTGGTACTCGGGTGCAACATTCCAGACGCTTTACTAACACTCTCCCGACATGGAGAGTCAGTCCCTTTAACCTCCTGTTTGGCCCAGTTTGCAATTTCTGCGGAAGATGAACAGGAATAGCGAGAACCAATGAGAGACTAGCTGCAGGTGTCTGGACGGGCAAATTTAACTCTCATTTCCCACCAGGAAGAGGAATTAACCAAAGGCTCAGCGTGCCGTGCCAGAACCAGATTAGGGCCTGAAGCCATCCTGCGGTGTTGCGGCCAGCTCAAAAGAAAGCGAGTTGAAGAAAGGAGCTCAGGGGCACTGTAATTCACAAACCTGCAGAGTTATAAATGACAGCTATCGTCCAAAAATATACTGAAGTAAGGCTGCCAAGAGGACTTGAAAGCCGGGCAGAATTGCAGGAAACCGATTTCAGGAGGTAGACTGGAATTGCATTGAAAGCATAGGAAAAGAGGCAGAACGTCCACAATGATGCACTTGGCCAAAAAGTGCGTATGCGTTTTTTCCTGAATATATTCAGGAAAAAACGCATACGCACTTTTTGGCCAACCAAGCAAGCTTGCAAAAGAAATCTGCACTACAATGAAGTCTCACTTCCCCCCGGTCAAAAGGGCCATCTGAAAAAAGTGTAAAATCCAGAAAGGCAGGACAGGCCATGGAGAACTGGGAGCCTTGTTATGCTGATGGGCGGGATGTAAATTGCCAACAGACACTCGGGAGAAGTGTATGGTGTTTCCTGAAACATCTAAAAAACAAAGCAACAGAGCCTAGGGCACTTCCACTTATGGTCCTATAGCTTAGGGAAATTAAAATCAAAAAGACACAGCCACCCCAAAGTTTGGGACGCCTCTGTTTACAAGAACCTCGTTTACCGTACAAGTTCAATATCACAGAAAGTGAAAAATGGATAAAGAACTTGTGGTACTTACGTACAATGCAGTATCACTCAGCAATGAAATCTATGTCATCAGGCCCGTAGCAGCATAATGAGTGGATTCAGGTACGATGATTCTAACTGAAATAAGTCATACAGAAAAAGAAACATCATAAGATATCAGTAATACACGGAATGTAAACTTGGCTACACAGGAACTGAATTCCAAAACAGAACAGGGTCTCAAATTTAGAAAACCATCTTATGCTTGCTTAAGGGGAAAGGTGAGTTGGGGTGCTGCATAAAACCAGAGATTGAAATGAGCACAGATAAAGTTCCTTAAGCCAAATATGGAATAGACAAGAGCTACTCCTTGTTCAACGAAATGGACTCAACACCCCATATTAAACGCCTAAGCATGTTCCTGAATAGTCAGTATCTTAAAACCTATGGATTGCTATGTCTCTGAAAGAGAATCAAGCGTGTGTACAGGGGCATAAACGCAGCAGTGATAGGATTGGAGAGGTTCGGTGAGCAAATGCAGACCCTTTGAAGTCATATTGCATGGTACCCATTACACGGGTCTCAACTCTCCAGGTTTAAGGTATTCTTCCTTCAGCTAAAACATGCATGTGAAACCCAGAGTATGATCAACCGTGTGAACGGGGGACGTGTTCAAATATGTCTCAGTTTTCCTCCCCTGGTACTCGGGTGCAACATTCCAGATGCTTTACTAACACTCTCCCGAATTGGAGAGTCAGTACCTTTAACCTCCTGTTTAGCCCAGTTTGCAATTTCTGCGGAATATGAACAGGAATAGCGAGAATCAATGAGAGACTGGCTGGAGGTGTCTGGACGGGCAAATTTAACTCTCATTTCCCACCAGGAAGAGGAATTAACCAAAGGCTCAGCGTGCCGTGCCGGAACCAGATTAGGACCTGAAGCCATCCTGCGGTGTTGCGGCCAGCTCAAAAGAAAGCGAGTTGAAGAAAGGAGCTCAGGGGCACTGTAATTCACAAACCTGCAGAGTTATAAATGACAGCTATCATCCAAAAATATACTGAAGTAAGGCTGCCAAGAGGACTTGAAAGCGGGGCAGAATTGCAGGAAACCGATTTCAGGAGGTAGACTGGAAATGCATTGAAAGCATAGGAAAAGAGGCAGAACGTCCACAATGATGCACTTGGCCAAAAAGGGCGTATGCGTTTTTTCCTGAATATATTCAGGAAAAAACGCATACGCCCTTTTTGGCCAACCAAGCAAGCTTGCAAAGGAAATCTGCACTACAATGAAGTCTCACTTCCCCCCGGTCAAAAGGGCCATCTGAAAAAAGTGTAAAATCCAGAAAGGCAGGACAGGCCATGGAGAACTGGGAGCCTTGTTATGCTGATGGGCGGGATGTAAATTGCCAACAGACACTCGGGAGAAGTGTATGGTGTTTCCTGAAACATCTAAAAATCAAAGCAACAGAGCCTAGGGCACTTCCACTTATGGTCCTATAGCTTAGGGAAATTAAAATCAAAAAGACACAGCCACCCCAAAGTTTGGGACGCCTCTGTTTACAAGAACCTCGTTTACCGTACAAGTTCAATATCACAGAAAGTGAAAAATGGATAAAGAACTTGTGGTACTTACGTACAATGCAGTATCACTCAGCAATGAAATCTATGTCATCAGGCCCGTAGCAGCATAATGAGTGGATTCAGGTACGACGATTCTAACTGAAATAAGTCATACAGAAAAAGAAACATCATAAGATATCAGTAATACACGGAATGTAAACTTGGCTACACAGGAACTGAATTCCAAAACAGAACAGGGTCTCAAATTTAGAAAACCATCTTATGCTTGCTTAAGGGGAAAGGTGAGTTGGGGTGCTGCATAAAACCAGAGATTGAAATGAGCACAGATAAAGTTCCTTAAGCCAAATATGGAATAGACAAGAGCTACTCCTTGCTCAACGAAAAGGACTCAACACCCCATATTAAACGCCTAAGAATGTACCTGACTAGTAAGTATCTTAAAACGTATTGATTGCTATGTCTCCAAAAGAGAATCAAGCATGTGTACACTGGCATAAACGCAGCAATGATAGGATTAGAGAGGTTCGGTGATCAAATGAAGACCCTTTGAAGTCATATTGCATGGTACCCATTCCACGGGTTTCAACTACCCAGGTTTAAGGTATTCTTCCTTCAGCTGAAACATGCATGTAGAACCTAGAGTATGATCAACCATGTGATCGGGAGACGTGTTCAAATATGTCTCAGTTTTCGTACCCTGGTACTCGGGTGCAACATTCCAGACGCTTTACTAACACTCTCCCGACATGGAGAGTCAGTCCCTTTAACCTCCTGTTTGGCCCAGTTTGCAATTTCTGCGGAAGATGAACAGGAATAGCGAGAACCAATGAGAGACTAGCTGCAGGTGTCTGGACGGGCAAATTTAACTCTCATTTCCCACCAGGAAGAGGAATTAACCAAAGGCTCAGCGTGCCGTGCCGGAACCAGATTAGGGCCTGAAGCCATCCTGCGGTGTTGCGGCCAGCTCAAAAGAAAGCGAGTTGAAGAAAGGAGCTCAGGGGCACTGTAATTCACAAACCTGCAGAGTTATAAATGACAGCTATCGTCCAAAAATATACTGAAGTAAGGCTGCCAAGAGGACTTGAAAGCCGGGCAGAATTGCAGGAAACCGATTTCAGGAGGTAGACTGGAATTGCATTGAAAGCATAGGAAAAGAGGCAGAACGTCCACAATGATGCACTTGGCCAAAAAGGGCGTATGGGTTTTTTCCTGAATATATTCAGGAAAAAACGCATACGCACTTTTTGGCCAACCAAGCAAGCTTGCAAAGGAAATCTGCACTACAATGAAGTCTCACTTCCCCCAGGTCAAAAGGGCCATCTGAAAAAAGTGTAAAATCCAGAAAGGCAGGACAGGCCATGGAGAACTGGGAGCCTTGTTATGCTGATGGGCGGGATGTAAATTGCCAACAGACACTCGGGAGAAGTGTATGGTGTTTCCTGAAACATCTAAAAGACAAAGCAACAGAGCCTAGGGCACTTCCACTTATGGTCCTATAGCTTAGGGAAATTAAAATCAAAAAGACACAGCCACCCCAAAATTTGGGACACCTCTGTTTACAAGAAACTCGTTTACCGTACAAGTTCAATATCACAGAAAGTGAAAAATGGATAAAGAACTTGTGGTACTTACGTACAATGCAGTATCACTCAGCAATGAAATCTATGTCATCAGGCCCGTAGCAGCATAATGAGTGGATTCAGGTACGATGATTCTAACTGAAATAAGTCACACAGAAAAAGAAACATCATAAGATATCACTAATACACGGAATGTAAACTTGGCTACACAGGAACTGAATTCCAAAACAGAACAGGGTCTCAAATTTAGAAAACCATCTTATGCTTGCTTAAGGGGAAAGGTGAGTTGGGGTGCTGCATAAAACCAGAGATTGAAATGAGCACAGATAAAGTTCCTTAAGCCAAATATGGAATAGACAAGAGCTACTCCTTGCTCAACGAAAAGGACTCAACACCCCATATTAAACGCCTAAGAATGTACCTGACTAGTAAGTGTCTTAAAATGTATTGATTGCTATGTCTCCAAAAGAGAATCAAGCGTGTGTACACTGGCATAAACGCAGCAATGATAGGATTAGAGAGGTTCGGTGATCAAATGAAGACCCTTTGAAGTCATATTGCATGGTACCCATTCCACGGGTTTCAACTACCCAGGTTTAAGGTATTCTTCCTTCAGCTGAAACATGCATGTAGAACCTAGAGTATGATCAACCATGTGATACGGAGACGTGTTCAAATATGTCTCAGTTTTCGTACCCTGGTACTCGGGTGCAACATTCCAGACGCTTTACTAACACTCTCCCGACATGGAGAGTCAGTCCCTTTAACCTCCTGTTTGGCCCAGTTTGCAATTTCTGCGGAAGATGAACAGGAATAGGGAGAACCAATGAGAGACTAGCTGGAGGTGTCTGGACGGGCAAATTTAACTCTCATTTCCCACCAGGAAGAGGAATTAACCAAAGGCTCATCATGCCGTGCCGGAACCAGATTAGGGCCTGAAGCCATCCTGCGGTGTTGCGGCCAGCTCAAAAGAAAGCGAGTTGAAGAAAGGAGATCAGGGGCACTGTAATTCACAAACCTGCAGAGTTATAAATGACAGCTATCGTCCAAAAATATACTGAAGTAAGGCTGCCAAGAGGACTTGAAAGCCGGGCAGAATTGCAGGAAACCGATTTCAGGAGGTAGACTGGAAATGCATTGAAAGCATAGGAAAAGAGGCAGAACGTCCACAATGATGCACTTGGCCAAAAAGGGCGTATGCGTTTTTTCCTGAATATATTCAGGAAAAAACGCATACGCCCTTTTTGGCCAACCAAGCAAGCTTGCAAAGGAAATCTGCACTACAATGAAGTCTCACTTCCCCCCGGTCAAAAGGGCCATCTGAAAAAAGTGTAAAATCCAGAAAGGCAGGACAGGCCATGGAGAACTGGGAGCCTTGTTATGCTGATGGGCGGGATGTAAATTGCCAACAGACACTCGGGAGAAGTGTATGGTGTTTCCTGAAACATCTAAAAAACAAAGCAACAGAGCCTAGGGCACTTCCACTTATGGTCCTATAGCTTAGGGAAATTAAAATCAAAAAGACACAGCCACCGCAAAGTTTGGGACGCCTCTGTTTACAAGAACCTCGTTTACCGTACAAGTTCAATATCACAGAAAGTGAAAAATGGATAAAGAACTTGTGGTACTTACGTACAATGCAGTATCACTCAGCAATGAAATCTATGTCATCAGGCCCGTAGCAGCATAATGAGTGGATTCAGGTACGATGATTCTAACTGAAATAAGTCACACAGAAAAAGAAACATCATAAGATATCAGTAATACACGGAATGTAAACTTGGCTACACAGGAACTGAATTCCAGAACAGAACAGGGTCTCAAATTTAGAAAACCAACTTATGCTTGCTTAAGGGAAAAGGTGAGTTGGGGTGCTGCATAAAACCAGAGATTGAAACGAGCACAGATAAAGTTCCTTAAGCCAAATATGGAATAGACAAGAGCTACTCCTTGCTCAACGAAATGGACTCAACACCGCATATTAAACGCCTAAGAATGTACCTGACTAGTAAGTATCTTAAAACCTATGGATTGCTATGTCTCTGAAAGAGAATCAAGCATGTGCACAGGGGCATAAACGCAGCAGTGATAGGATTGGAGAGGTTCTTTGAGCAAATGAAGACCCTTTGAAGTCATATTGCATGGTACCCATTCCACGGGTTTCAACTACCCAGGTTTAAGGTATTCTTCCTTCAGCTAAAACATGCATGTGGAACCTAGAGTATGATCAACCATGTGATCGGGAGACGTGTTCAAATATGTCTCAGTTTTCCTCCCCTGGTACTCGGGTGCAACATTCCAGACGCTTTACTAACACTCTCCCGAATTGGAGAGTCAGTCCCTTTAACCTCCTGTTTGGCCCAGTTTGCAATTTCTGCGGAAGATGAACAAGAATAAGGAGAACCAATGAGAGACTAGCTGGAGGTGTCTGGACGGGCAAATTTAACTCTCATTTCCCACCAGGAAGAGGAATTAAACAAAGGCTCAGCGTGCCATGCCAGAACCAGATTAGGGCCTGAAGCCATCCTGCGGTGTTGCGGCCAGGTCACAAGAAAGCGAGTTGAAGAAAGGAGCTCAGTGGCACTTTAATTCACAAACCTGCAGAGTTATAAATGACAGCTATCGTCCAAAAATATACTGAAGTAAGGCTGCCAAGAGGACTTGAAAGCGGGGCAGAATTGCAGGAAACCAATTTCAGGAGGTAGACTGGAATTGCATTGAAAGCATAGGAAAAGAGGCAGAACGTCCACAATGATGCACTTGGCCAAAAAGGGCGTATGCGTTTTTTCCTGAATATATTCAGGAAAAAACCCATACGCCCTTTTTGGCCAACCAAGCAAGCTTGCAAAGGAAATCTGCACTACAATGAAGTCTCACTTCCCCTCGGTCAAAAGGGCCATCTGAAAAAAGTGTAAAATCCAGAAAGGCAGGACAGGCCATGGAGAACTTGGCGCCTTCTTATGTTGATGGGCGGGATGTAAATTGCCAACAGACACTCGGGAGAAGTGTATGGTGTTTCCTGAAACATCTAAAAAACAAAGCAACAGAGCCTAGGGCACTTCCACTTATGGTCCTATAGCTTAGGGAAATTAAAATCAAAAAGACACAGCCACCCCAAAGTTTGGGACGCCTCTGTTTACAAGAACCTCGTTTACCGTACAAGTTCAATATCACAGAAAGTGAAAAATGGATAAAGAACTTGTGGTACTTACGTACAAAGCAGTATCACTCAGCAATGAAATCTATGTCATCAGGCCCGTAGCAGCATAATGAGTGGATTCAGGTACGATGATTCTAACTGAAATAAGTCACACAGAAAAAGAAACATCATAAGATATCAGTAATACACGGAATGTAAACTTGGCTACACAGGAACTGAATTCCAGAACAGAACAGGGTCTCAAATTTAGAAAACCAACTTATGCTTGCTTAAGGGAAAAGGTGAGTTGGGGTGCTGCATAAAACCAGAGATTGAAACGAGCACAGATAAAGTTCCTTAAGCCAAATATGGAATAGACAAGAGCTACTCCTTGCTCAACGAAATGGACTCAACACCCCATATTAAACGCCTAAGAATGTACCTGACTAGTAAGTTTCTTAAAACCTATGGATTGCTATGTCTCCAAAAGAGAATCAAGCGTGTGTACAGGGGCATAAACGCAGCAGTGATAGGATTGGAGAGGTTCGGTGAGCAAATGAAGACCCTTTGAAGTCATATTGCATTGTACCCATTCCACGGGTTTCAACTAACCAGGTTTAAGGTATTCGTCCTTCAGCTAAAACATGCATGTGGAACCTAGAGTATGATCAACCGTGTGATCGGGAGACGTGTTCAAATATGTCTCAGTTTCCTCCCCTGGTACTCGGGTGCAACATTCCAGACGCTTTACTAACACTCTCCCCAAATGGAGAGTCAGCACCTTTAAACTCCTGTTTTGCCCAGTTTGCAATTTCTGCGGAAGATGAACAGGAATAGGGAGGACCAATGAGAGACTAGCTGGAGGTGTCGGGATGGGCAAATTTAACTTTCATTTCCCACCAGGAAGAGGAAATAACCAAAGGCTCAGCGTGCCGTGCTGGAACCAGATTAGGGCCTGAAGCCATCCACCGGTGTGGGGGCCAGCTCACAAGAAAGCGAGTTGAAGAAAGGAGCTCAGGGGCACTGTAATTCAGAAACCTGCAGAGTTATAAATGACAGCTATCGTCCAAAAATATACTGAAGTAAGGCTGCCAAGAGGACTTGAAAGCGGGGCAGAATTGCAGGAAACCGATTTCAGGAGGTAGACTGGAATTGCATTGAAAGCACAGGAAAAGAGGCAGAACGTCCACAATGATGCACTTGGCCAAAAAGGGCATATGCGTTTTTTCCTGAATATATTCAGGAAAAAACGCATACGCCCTTTTTGGCCAAACAAGCAAACTTGCAAAGGAAATCTGCAGTACAATGAAGTCTCACTTCCGCCCGGTCTAAAGGGCCATCTGAAAAAAGTGTAAAATCCAGAAAGGCAGGACAGGCCATGGAGAATTGGGAGCCTTGTTATGCTGATGGGCGGGATGTAAATTGCCAACAGACACTCGGGAGAAGTGTATGGTGTTTCCTGAAACATCTAAAAAACAAAGCAACAGAGCCTAGGGCACTTCCACTTATGGTCCTATAGCTTAGGGAAATTAAAATCAAAAAGACACAGCCACCGCAAAGTTTGGGACGCCTCTGTTTACAAGAACCTCGTTTACCGTACAAGTTCAATATCACAGAAAGTGAAAAATGGATAAAGAACTTGTGGTACTTACGTACAATGCAGTATCACTCAGCAATGAAATCTATGTCATCAGGCCGGTAGCAGCATAATGAGTGGATTCAGGTACGATGATTCTAACTGAAATAAGTCACACAGAAAAAGAAACATCATAAGATATCAGTAATACACGGAATGTAAACTTGGCTACACAGGAACTGAATTACAGAACAGAACAGGGTCTCAAATTTAGAAAACCAACTTATGCTTGCTTAAGGGTAAAGGTGAGTTGGGGTGCTGCATAAAACCAGAGATGGAAATGAGCACAGATAAAGTTCCTTAAGCCAAATATGGATTAGACAAGAGCTACTCCTTGCTCAACGAAATGGACTCAACACCCCATATTAAACGCCTAAGAATGTACCTGACTAGTAAGTATCTTAAAACCTATGGATTGCTATGTCTCCGAAAGAGAGTCAAGCATGTGTACAGGGGCATAAACGCAGCAGTGATAGGATTGGAGAGGTTCGGTGAGCAAATGAAGACCCTTTGAAGTCATACTGCATGGTACCCATTCCACGGGTTTCAACTACCCAGGTTTAAGGTATTCTTCCTTCAGCTAAAACATGCATGTGGAACCTAGAGTATGATCAACCATGTGATCGGGAAACATGTTCAAATATGTCTCAGTTTTCCGCCCCTGGTACTCGGGTGCAACATTCCAGACACTTTACTAACACTCTCCCCAATTGGAGAGTCAGCGCCTTTAACCTCCTGTTTGGACCAGTTTGCAATTTCTGCGGAAGATGAACAGGAATAGGGAGAACCAATGAGAGACTAGCTGGAGGTGTCTGGACGGGCAAATTTAACTTTCATTTCCCACCAGGAAGAGGAAATAACCAAAGGCTCAGCGTGCCGTGCCGGAACCACATTAGGGCCTGAAGCCATCCTGCGGTGTTGCGGCCAGCTCACAAGAAAGCGAGTTGAAGAAAGGAGCTTAGGGGCACTGTAATTCACAAACCTGCAGAGTTATAAATGACAGCTATCGTCCAAAAATATACTGAAGTAAGGCTGCCAAGAGGACATGAAAGCGGGGCAGAATTGCAGGAAACCGATTTCAGGAGGTAGACTGGAATTGCATTGAAAGCATAGGAAAAGAGGCAGAACGTCCACAATGATGCACTTGGCCAAAAAGGGCGTATGCGTTTTTTCCTGAATATATTCAGGAAAAAACGCATACGCCCTTTTTGGCCAACCAAGCAAGCTTGCAAAGGAAATCTGCACTACAATGAAGTCTCACTTCCACCCGGTCAAAAGGGCCATCTGAAAAAAGTGTAAAATCCAGAAAGGCAGGACAGGCCATGGAGAACTGGGAGCCTTGTTATGCTGATGGGCGGGATGTAAATTGCCAACAGACACTCGGGAGAAGTGTATGGTGTTTCCTGAAACATCTAAAAAACAAAGCAACAGAGCCTAGGGCACTTCCACTTATGGTCCTATAGCTTAGGGAAATTAAAATCAAAAAGACACAGCCACCCCAAAGTTTGGGACGCCTCTGTTTACAAGAACCTGGTTTACCGTACAAGTTCAATATCACAGAAAGTGAAAAATGGATAAAGAACTTGTGGTACTTACGTACAATGCAGTATCACTCAGCAATGAAATCTATGTCATCAGGCCCGTAGCAGAATAATGAGTGGATTCAGGTACGATGATTCTAACTGAAATAAGTCACACAGAAAAAGAAACATCATAAGATATCACTAATACACGGAATGTAAACTGGACTACACAGGAAATGAATTACAGAACAGAACAGGGTCTCAAATTTAGAAAACCAACTTGCTTAAGGGTAAAGGTGAGTTGGGGTGCTGCATAAAACCAGAGATGGAAATGAGCACAGATTACGTTCCTTAAGCCAAATATGGAATAGACAAGAGCTACTCCTTGCTCAACGAAAAGGACTCAACACCCCATATTAAACGCCTAAGAATGTACCTGACTAGTAAGTATCTTAAAACCTATGGATTGCTATGTCTCCAAAAGAGAATCAAGCGTGTGTACAGGGGCATAAACGCAGCAGTGATAGGATTGGAGAGGTTCGGTGAGCAAATGAAGACCCTTTGAAGTCATATTGCATGGTACCCATTCCACGGGTTTCAACTACCCAGGTTTAAGGTATTCTTCCTTCAGCTAAAACATGCATGTGGAACCTAGAGTATGATCAACCATGTGATCAGGAGACGTGTTCAAATATGTCTCAGTTTTTGTACCCTGGTACTCGGGTGCAACATTCCAGACGCTTTACTAACACTCTCCCGACTTGGAGAGTCAGTCCCTTTAACCTCCTGTTTGGCCCAGTTTGCAATTTCTGCGGAAGATGAACAGGAATAGCGAGAACCAATGAGAGACTAGCTGGAGGTGTCTGGACGGGCAAATTTAACTCTCATTTCCCACCAGGAAGAGGAATTAACCAAAGGCTCAGCATGCCGTGCCAGAACCAGATTAGGGCCTGAAGCCATCCTGCGGTGTTGCGGCCAGGTCACAAGAAAGCGAGTTTAAGAAAGGAGCTCAGGGGCACTGTAATTCACAAACCTGCAGAGTTATAAATGACAGCTATCGTCCAAAAATATACTGAAGTAAGGCTGCTAAGAGGACTTGAAAGCGGGGCAGAATTGCAGGAAACCGATTGCAGGAGGTAGACTGGAATTGCATTGAAAGCATAGGAAAAGAGGCAGAACGTCCACAATGATGCACTTGGCCAAAAAGGGCGTATGCGTTTTTTCCTGAATATATTCAGGAAAAAACGCATACGCCCTTTTTGGCCAACCAAGCAAGCTTGCAAAGGAAATCTGCACTACAATGAAGTCTCACTTCCCCCCGGTCAAAAGGGCCATCTGAAAAAAGTGTAAAATCCAGAAAGGCAGGACAGGCCATGGAGAACTGGGAGCCTTGTTATGCTGATGGGCGGGATGTAAATTGCCAACAGATACTAGGGAGAAGTGTATGGTGTTTCCTGAAACATCTAAGAAACAAAGCAACAGAGCCTAGGGCACTTCCACTTATGGTCCTATAGCTTAGGGAAATTAAAATCAAAAAGACACAGCCACCCCAAAGTTTGGGACGCCTCTGTTTACAAGAACCTCGTTTACCGTACAAGTTCAATATCACACAAAGTGAAAAATGGATAAAGAACTTGTGGTACTTACGTACAATGCAGTATCACTCAGCAATGAAATCTATGTCATCAGGCCCGTAGCAGCATGATGAGTGGATTCAGGTACGATGATTCTAACTGAAATAAGTCACACAGAAAAAACACATCATAAGATATCACTAATACACGGAATGTAAACTTGGCTACACAGGAACTGAATTCCAAAACAGAACAGTGTCTCAAATTTAGAAAACCATCTTATGCTTGCTTAAGGGGAAAGGTGAGTTGGGGTGCTGCATAAAACCAGAGATTGAAATGAGCACAGATAAAGTTCCTTAAGCCAAATATGGAATAGACAAGAGCTACTCCTTGCTCAACGAAATGGACTCAACACCCCATATTAAACGCCTAAGCATGTTCCTGAATAGTAAGTATCTTAAAACCTATGGATTGCTATGTCTCTGAAAGAGAATCAAGCGTGTGTACAGGGGCATAAACGCAGCAGTGATAGGATTGGAGAGGTTCGGTGAGCAAATGCAGACCCTTTGAAGTCATATTGCATGGTACCCATTACACGGGTCTCAACTCTCCAGGTTTAAGGTATTCTTCCTTCAGCTAAAACATGCATGTGAAAACCAGAGTATGATCAACCGTGTGAACGGGGGACGTGTTCAAATATGTCTCAGTTTTCCTCCCCTGGTACTCGGGTGCAACATTCCAGATGCTTTACTAACACTCTCCCGAATTGGAGAGTCAGTACCTTTAACCTCCTGTTTAGCCCAGTTTGCAATTTCTGCGGAATATGAACAGGAATAGCGAGAATCAATGAGAGACTGGCTGGAGGTGTCTGGACGGGCAAATTTAACTCTCATTTCCCACCAGGAAGAGGAATTAACCAAAGGCTCAGCGTGCCGTGCCGGAACCAGATTAGGACCTGAAGCCATCCTGCGGTGTTGCGGCCAGCTCAAAAGAAAGCGAGTTGAAGAAAGGAGCTCAGGGGCACTGTAATTCACAAACCTGCAGAGTTATAAATGACAGCTATCATCCAAAAATATACTGAAGTAAGGCTGCCAAGAGGACTTGAAAGCGGGGCAGAATTGCAGGAAACCGATTTCAGGAGGTAGACTGGAAATGCATTGAAAGCATAGGAAAAGAGGCAGAACGTCCACAATGATGCACTTGGCCAAAAAGGGCGTATGCGTTTTTTCCTGAATATATTCAGGAAAAAACGCATACGCCCTTTTTGGCCAACCAAGCAAGCTTGCAAAGGAAATCTGCACTACAATGAAGTCTCACTTCCCCCCGGTCAAAAGGGCCATCTGAAAAAAGTGTAAAATCCAGAAAGGCAGGACAGGCCATGGAGAACTGGGAGCCTTGTTATGCTGATGGGCGGGATGTAAATTGCCAACAGACACTCGGGAGAAGTGTATGGTGTTTCCTGAAACATCTAAAAAACAAAGCAACAGAGCCTAGGGCACTTCCACTTATGGTCCTATAGCTTAGGGAAATTAAAATCAAAAAGACACAGCCACCGCAAAGTTTGGGACGCCTCTGTTTACAAGAACCTCGTTTACCGTACAAGTTCAATATCACAGAAAGTGAAAAATGGATAAAGAACTTGTGGTACTTACGTACAATGCAGTATCACTCAGCAATGAAATCTATGTCATCAGGCCCGTAGCAGCATAATGAGTGGATTCAGGTACGATGATTCTAACTGAAATAAGTCATACAGAAAAAGAAACATCATAAGATATCAGTAATACACGGAATGTAAACTTGGCTACACAGGAACTGAATTCCAAAACAGAACAGGGTCTCAAATTTAGAAAACCATCTTATGCTTGCTTAAGGGGAAAGGTGAGTTGGGGTGCTGCATAAAACCAGAGATTGAAATGAGCACAGATAAAGTTCCTTAAGCCAAATATGGAATAGACAAGAGCTACTCCTTGCTCAACGAAAAGGACTCAACACCCCATATTAAACGCCTAAGAATGTACCTGACTAGTAAGTATCTTAAAACGTATTGATTGCTATGTCTCCAAAAGAGAATCAAGCATGTGTACACTGGCATAAACGCAGCAATGATAGGATTAGAGAGGTTCGGTGATCAAATGAAGACCCTTTGAAGTCATATTGCATGGTACCCATTCCACGGGTTTCAACTACCCAGGTTTAAGGTATTCTTCCTTCAGCTGAAACATGCATGTAGAACCTAGAGTATGATCAACCATGTGATCGGGAGACGTGTTCAAATATGTCTCAGTTTTCGTACCCTGGTACTCGGGTGCAACATTCCAGACGCTTTACTAACACTCTCCCGACATGGAGAGTCAGTCCCTTTAACCTCCTGTTTGGCCCAGTTTGCAATTTCTGCGGAAGATGAACAGGAATAGCGAGAACCAATGAGAGACTAGCTGCAGGTGTCTGGACGGGCAAATTTAACTCTCATTTCCCACCAGGAAGAGGAATTAACCAAAGGCTCAGCGTGCCGTGCCGGAACCAGATTAGGGCCTGAAGCCATCCTGCGGTGTTGCGGCCAGCTCAAAAGAAAGCGAGTTGAAGAAAGGAGCTCAGGGGCACTGTAATTCACAAACCTGCAGAGTTATAAATGACAGCTATCGTCCAAAAATATACTGAAGTAAGGCTGCCAAGAGGACTTGAAAGCCGGGCAGAATTGCAGGAAACCGATTTCAGGAGGTAGACTGGAATTGCATTGAAAGCATAGGAAAAGAGGCAGAACGTCCACAATGATGCACTTGGCCAAAAAGGGCGTATGGGTTTTTTCCTGAATATATTCAGGAAAAAACGCATACGCACTTTTTGGCCAACCAAGCAAGCTTGCAAAGGAAATCTGCACTACAATGAAGTCTCACTTCCCCCCGGTCAAAAGGGCCATCTGAAAAAAGTGTAAAATCCAGAAAGGCAGGACAGGCCATGGAGAACTGGGAGCCTTGTTATGCTGATGGGCGGGATGTAAATTGCCAACAGACACTCGGGAGAAGTGTATGGTGTTTCCTGAAACATCTAAAAGACAAAGCAACAGAGCCTAGGGCACTTCCACTTATGGTCCTATAGCTTAGGGAAATTAAAATCAAAAAGACACAGCCACCCCAAAATTTGGGACACCTCTGTTTACAAGAACCTCGTTTACCGTACAAGTTCAATATCACAGAAAGTGAAAAATGGATAAAGAACTTGTGGTACTTACGTACAATGCAGTATCACTCAGCAATGAAATCTATGTCATCAGGCCCATAGCAGCATAATGAGTGGATTCAGGTACGATGATTCTAACTGAAGTAAGTCACACAGAAAAAGAAACATCATAAGATATCACTAATACACGGAATGTAAACTTGGCTACACAGGAACTGAATTCCAAAACAGAACAGGGTCTCAAATTTAGAAAACCATCTTATGCTTGCTTAAGGGGAAAGGTGAGTTGGGGTGCTGCATAAAACCAGAGATTGAAATGAGCACAGATAAAGTTCCTTAAGCCAAATATGGAATAGACAAGAGCTACTCCTTGCTCAACGAAAAGGACTCAACACCCCATATTAAACGCCTAAGAATGTACCTCACTAGTAAGTGTCTTAAAATGTATTGATTGCTATGTCTCCAAAAGAGAATCAAGCGTGTGTACACTGGCATAAACGCAGCAATGATAGGATTAGAGAGGTTCGGTGATCAAATGAAGACCCTTTGAAGTCATATTGCATGGTACCCATTCCACGGGTTTCAACTACCCAGGTTTAAGGTATTCTTCCTTCAGCTGAAACATGCATGTAGAACCTAGAGTATGATCAACCATGTGATAGGGAGACGTGTTCAAATATGTCTCAGTTTTCGTACCCTGGTACTCGGGTGCAACATTCCAGACGCTTTACTAACACTCTCCCGACATGGAGAGTCAGTCCCTTTAACCTCCTGTTTGGCCCAGTTTGCAATTTCTGCGGAAGATGAACAGGAATAGCGAGAACCAATGAGAGACTAGCTGCAGGTGTCTGGACGGGCAAATTTAACTCTCATTTCCCACCAGGAAGAGGAATTAACCAAAGGCTCAGCGTGCCGTGCCGGAACCAGATTAGGGCCTGAAGCCATCCTGCGGTGTTGCGGCCAGCTCAAAAGAAAGCGAGTTGAAGAAAGGAGCTCAGGGGCACTGTAATTCACAAACCTGCAGAGTTATAAATGACAGCTATCGTCCAAAAATATACTGAAGTAAGGCTGCCAAGAGGACTTGAAAGCCGGGCAGAATTGCAGGAAACCGATTTCAGGAGGTAGACTGGAAATGCATTGAAAGCATAGGAAAAGAGGCAGAACGTCCACAATGATGCACTTGGCCAAAAAGGGCGTATGCGTTTTTTCCTGAATATATTCAGGAAAAAACGCATACGCCCTTTTTGGCCAACCAAGCAAGCTTGCAAAGGAAATCTGCACTACAATGAAGTCTCACTTCCCCCGGGTCAAAAGGGCCATCTGAAAAAAGTGTAAAATCCAGAAAGGCAGGACAGGCCATGGAGAACTGGGAGCCTTGTTATGCTGATGGGCGGGATGTAAATTGCCAACAGACACTCGGGAGAAGTGTATGGTGTTTCCTGAAACATCTAAAAGAGAAAGCAACAGAGCCTAGGGCACTTCCACTTATGGTCCTATAGCTTAGGGAAATTAAAATCAAAAAGACACAGCCACCCCAAAGTTTGGGACGCCTCTGTTTACAAGAACCTCGTTTACCGAACAAGTTCAATATCACAGAAAGTGAAAAATGGATAAAGAACTTGTGGTACTTACGTACAATGCAGTATCACTCAGCAATGAAATCTATGTCATCAGGCCCGTAGCAGCATAATGAGTGGATTCAGGTACGATGATTCTAACTGAAATAAGTCACACAGAAGAAGAAACATCATAAGATATCACTAATACACGGAATGTAAACTTGGCTACACAGGAACTGAATTCCAAAACAGAACAGGGTCTCAAATTTACAAAACCAACTTATGCTTGCTTAAGGGGAAAGGTGAGTTGGGGTGCTGCATAAAACCAGAGATTGAAATGAGCACAGATAAAGTTCCTTAAGCCAAATATGGAATAGACAAGAGCTACTCCTTGCTCAACGAAATGGACTCAACACCCCATATTAAACGCCTAAGCATGTTCCTGAATAGTAAGTATCTTAAAACCTATGGATTGCTATGTCTCTGAAAGAGAATCAAGCGTGTGTACAGGGGCATAAACGCAGCAGTGATAGGATTGGAGAGGTTCGGTGAGCAAATGCAGACCCTTTGAAGTCATATTGCATGGTACCCATTACACGGGTCTCAACTCTCCATGTTTAAGGTATTCTTCCTTCAGCTAAAACATGCATGTGAAACCCAGAGTATGATCAACCGTGTGAACGGGGGACGTGTTCAAATATGTCTCAGTTTTCCTCCCCTGGTACTCGGGTGCAACATTCCAGATGCTTTACTAACACTCTCCCGAATTGGAGAGTCAGTCCCTTTAACCTCCTGTTTAGCCCAGTTTGCAATTTCTGCGGAAGATGAACAGGAATAGCGAGAACCAATGAGAGACTGGCTGGAGGTGTCTGGACGGGCAAATTTAACTCTCATTTCCCACCAGGAAGAGGAATTAACCAAAGGCTCAGCGTGCCGTGCCGGAACCAGATTAGGACCTGAAGCCATCCTGCGGTGTTGCGGCCAGCTCAAAAGAAAGCGAGTTGAAGAAAGGAGCTCAGGGGCACTGTAATTCACAAACCTGTAGAGTTATAAATGACAGCTATCATCCAAAAATATACTGAAGTAAGGCTGCCAAGAGGACTTGAAAGCGGGGCAGAATTGCAGGAAACCGATTTCAGGAGGTAGACTGGAATTGCATTGAAAGCATAGGAAAAGAGGAAGAACGTCCACAATGATGCACTTGGCCAAAAAGGGCGTATGCGTTTTTTCCTGAATATATTCAGGAAAAAACGCATACGCCCTTTTTGGCCAACCAAGCAAGCTTGCAAAGGAAATCTGCACTACAATGAAGTCTCACTTCCCCCCGGTCAAAAGGGCCATCTGAAAAAAGTGTAAAATCCAGAAAGGCAGGACAGGCCATGGAGAACTGGGAGCCTTGTTATGTTGATGGGAGGGATTTAAATTGCCAACAGACACTCGGGAGAAGTGTATGGTGTTTCCTGAAACATCTAAAAAACAAAGCAACAGAGCCTAGGGCACTTCCACTTATGGTCCTATAGCTTAGGGAAATTAAAATCAAAAAGACACAGCCACCCCAAAGTTTGGGACGCCTCTGTTTACAAGAACCTCGTTTACGGTACAAGTTCAATATCACAGAAAGTGAAAAATGGATAAAGAACTTGTGGTATTTACTTACAAAGCAATATCACTCAGCAATGAAATCTATGTCATCAGGCCCTTAGCAGCACAATGAGTGGATTCAGGTGTGATGATTCTAACTGAAATAAGTCACACAGAAAAAGAAACATCATAAGATATCAGTAATACACGGAATGTAAACTTGGCTACACAGGAACTGAATTACAGAACAGAACAGGGTCTCAAATTTAGAAAACCAACTTATGCTTGCTTAAGGGTAAAGGTGAGTTGGGGTGCTGCATAAAACCAGAGATTGAAATGAGCACAGATAAAGTTCCTTAAGCCAAATATGGAATAGACAAGAGCTACTCCTTGCTCAACGAAAAGGACTCAACACCCCATATTAAACGCCTAAGAATGTACCTGACTAGTAAGTATCTTAAAACCTATGGATTGCTATGTCTCCGAAAGAGAATCAAGCGTGTGTACAGGGGCATAAACGCAGCAGTGATAGGATTGGAGAGGTTCGGTGAGCAAATGAAGACCCTTTGAAGTCATATTGCATGGTACCCATTCCACGGGTTTCAACTACCCAGATTTAAGGTATTCTTCTTTCAGCTAAAACATGCATGTGGAACCTAGAGTATGATCAACCATGTGATCAGGAGACGTGTTCAAATATGTCTCAGTTTTCGTACCCTGGTTCTCGGGTGCAACATTCGAGATGCTTTACTAACACTCTCCCGACTTCGAAGTCAGTCCCTTTAACCTCCTGTTTGGCCCAGTTTGCAATTTCTGCGGAAGATGAACAGGAATAGCGAGAACCAATGAGAGACTAGCTGGAGGTGTCTAGACGGGCAAATTTAACTCTCATTTCCCACCAGGAAGAGGAAATAACCAAAGGCTCAGCGTGCCGTGCCGGAACCAGATTAGGGCCTGAAGCCATCCTGCGGTGTTGCGGCCAGGTCACAAGAAAGCGAGTTGAAGAAAGGAGATCAGGGGCACTGTAATTCACAAACCTGCAGAGTTATAAATGACAGCTATCGTCCAAAAATATACTGAAGTAAGGCTGCCAAGAGGACTTGAAAGCGGGGCAGAATTGCAGGAAACCGATTTCAGGAGGTAGACTGGAATTGCATTGAAAGCATAGGAAAAGAGGCAGAACGTCCACAATGATGCACTTGGCCAAAAAGGGCGTATGCGTTTTTTCCTGAATATATTCAGGAAAAAACGCATACGCCCTTTTTGGCCAACCAAGCAAGCTTGCAAAGGAAATCTGCACTACAATGAAGTCTCACTTCCCCCCGGTCAAAAGGGCTATCTGCAAAAAGTGTAAAATCCAGAAAGGCAGGACAGGCCATGGAGAACTGGGAGCCTTGTTATGCTGATGGGTGGGATGTAAATTGCCAACAGACACTCGGGAGAAGTGTATGGTGTTTCCTGAAACATCTAAAAAACAAAGCAACAGAGCCTAGGGCACTTCCACTTATGGTCCTATAGCTTAGGGAAATTAAAATCAAAAAGACACAGCCACCCCAAAGTTTGGGACGCCTCTGTTTACAAGAACCTCGTTTACCGTACAAGTTCAATATCACAGAAAGTGAAAAATGGATAAAGAACTTGTGGTACTTACGTACAATGCAGTATCACTCAGCAATGAAATCTATGTCATCAGGCCCGTAGCAGCATAATGAGTGGATTCAGGTACGATGATTCTAACTGAAATAAGTCATACAGAAAAAGAAACATCATAAGATATCAGTAATACACGGAATGTAAACTTGGCTACACAGGAACTGAATTCCAAAACAGAACAGGGTCTCAAATTTAGAAAACCATCTTATGCTTGCTTAAGGGGAAAGGTGAGTTGGGGTGCTGCATAAAACCAGAGATTGAAATGAGCACAGATAAAGTTCCTTAAGCCAAATATGGAATAGACAAGAGCTACTCCTTGCTCAATGAAATGGACTCAACACCCCATATCAAACGCCTAAGAATGTACCTGACTAGTAAGTATCTTAAAACGTATTGATTGCTATGTCTCCAAAAGAGAATCAAGCGTGTGTACACTGGCATAAACGCAGCAGTGATAGGATTAGAGAGGTTCGGTGATCAAATGAAGACCCTTTGAAGTCATATTGCATGGTACCCATTCCACGGGTTTCAACTACCCAGGTTTAAGGTATTCTTCCTTCAGCTGAAACATGCATGTAGAACCTAGAGTATGATCAACCATGTGATCGGGAGACGTGTTCAAATATGTCTCAGTTTTCGTACCCTGGTACTCGGGTGCAACATTCCAGACGCTTTACTAACACTCTCCCGACATGGAGAGTCAGTCCCTTTAACCTCCTGTTTGGCCCAGTTTGCAATTTCTGCGGAAGATGAACAGGAATAGCGAGAACCAATGAGAGACTAGCTGCAGGTGTCTGGACGGGCAAATTTAACTCTCATTTCCCACCAGGAAGAGGAATTAACCAAAGGCTCAGCGTGCCGTGCCAGAACCAGATTAGGGCCTGAAGCCATCCTGCGGTGTTGCGGCCAGCTCAAAAGAAAGCGAGTTGAAGAAAGGAGATCAGGGGCACTGTAATTCACAAACCTGCAGAGTTATAAATGACAGCTATCGTCCAAAAATATACTGAAGTAAGGCTGCCAAGAGGACTTGAAAGCCGGGCAGAATTGCAGGAAACCGATTTCAGGAGGTAGACTGGAATTGCGTTGAAAGCGTAGGAAAAGAGGCAGAACGTCCACAATGATGCACTTGGCCAAAAAGGGCGTATGCGTTTTTTCCTGAATATATTCAGGAAAAAACGCATACACACTTTTTGGCCAACCAAGCAAGCTTGCAAAAGAAATCTGCACTACAATGAAGTCTCACTTCCCCCCGGTCAAAAGGGGCATCTGAAAAAAGTGTAAAATCCAGAAAGGCAGGACAGGCCATGGAGAACTGGGAGCCTTGTTATGCTGATGGGCGGGATGTAAATTGCCAACAGACACTCGGGAGAAGTGTATGGTGTTTCCTGAAACATCTAAAAAACAAAGCAACAGAGCCTAGGGCACTTCCACTTATGGTCCTATAGCTTAGGGAAATTAAAATCAAAAAGACACAGCCACCCCAAAGTTTGGGACGCCTCTGTTTACAAGAACCTCGTTTACCGTACAAGTTCAATATCACAGAAAGTGAAAAATGGATAAAGAACTTGTGGTACTTACGTACAATGCAGTATCACTCAGCAATGAAATCTATGTCATCAGGCCCGTAGCAGCATAATGAGTGGATTCAGGTACGATGATTCTAACTGAAATAAGTCATACAGAAAAAGAAACATCATAAGATATCAGTAATACACGGAATGTAAACTTGGCTACACAGGAACTGAATTCCAAAACAGAACAGGGTCTCAAATTTAGAAAACCATCTTATGCTTGCTTAAGGGGAAAGGTGAGTTGGGGTGCTGCATAAAACCAGAGATTGAAATGAGCACAGATAAAGTTCCTTAAGCCAAATATGGAATAGACAAGAGCTACTCCTTGCTCAACGAAATGGACTCAACACCCCATATTAAACGCCTAAGCATGTTCCTGAATAGTAAGTATCTTAAAACCTATGGATTGCTATGTCTCTGAAAGAGAATCAAGCGTGTGTACAGGGGCATAAACGCAGCAGTGATAGGATTGGAGAGGTTCGGTGAGCAAATGCAGACCCTTTGAAGTCATATTGCATGGTACCCATTACACGGGTCTCAACTCTCCAGGTTTAAGGTATTCTTCCTTCAGCTAAAACATGCATGTGAAAACCAGAGTATGATCAACCGTGTGAACGGGGGACGTGTTCAAATATGTCTCAGTTTTCCTCCCCTGGTACTCGGGTGCAACATTCCTGATGCTTTACTAACACTCTCCCGAATTGGAGAGTCAGTACCTTTAACCTCCTGTTTAGCCCAGTTTGCAATTTCTGCGGAATATGAACAGGAATAGCGAGAATCAATGAGAGACTGGCTGGAGGTGTCTGGACGGGCAAATTTAACTCTCATTTCCCACCAGGAAGAGGAATTAACCAAAGGCTCAGCGTGCCGTGCCGGAACCAGATTAGGACCTGAAGCCATCCTGCGGTGTTGCGGCCAGCTCAAAAGAAAGCGAGTTGAAGAAAGGAGCTCAGGGGCACTGTAATTCACAAACCTGCAGAGTTATAAATGACAGCTATCATCCAAAAATATACTGAAGTAAGGCTGCCAAGAGGACTTGAAAGCGGGGCAGAATTGCAGGAAACCGATTTCAGGAGGTAGACTGGAAATGCATTGAAAGCATAGGAAAAGAGGCAGAACGTCCACAATGATGCACTTGGCCAAAAAGGGCGTATGCGTTTTTTCCTGAATATATTCAGGAAAAAACGCATACGCCCTTTTTGGCCAACCAAGCAAGCTTGCAAAGGAAATCTGCACTACAATGAAGTCTCACTTCTCCCCGGTCAAAAGGGCCATCTGAAAAAAGTGTAAAATCCAGAAAGGCAGGACAGGCCATGGAGAACTGGGAGCCTTGTTATGCTGATGGGCGGGATGTAAATTGCCAACAGACACTCGGGAGAAGTGTATGGTGTTTCCTGAAACATCTAAAAAACAAAGCAACAGAGCCTAGGGCACTTCCACTTATGGTCCTATAGCTTAGGGAAATTAAAATCAAAAAGACACAGCCACCGCAAAGTTTGGGACGCCTCTGTTTACAAGAACCTCGTTTACCGTACAAGTTCAATATCACAGAAAGTGAAAAATGGATAAAGAACTTGTGGTACTTACGTACAATGCAGTATCACTCAGCAATGAAATCTATGTCATCAGGCCCGTAGCAGCATAATGAGTGGATTCAGGTACGATGATTCTAACTGAAATAAGTCATACAGAAAAAGAAACATCATAAGATATCAGTAATACACGGAATGTAAACTTGGCTACACAGGAACTGAATTCCAAAACAGAACAGGGTCTCAAATTTAGAAAACCATCTTATGCTTGCTTAAGGGGAAAGGTGAGTTGGGGTGCTGCATAAAACCAGAGATTGAAATGAGCACAGATAAAGTTCCTTAAGCCAAATATGGAATAGACAAGAGCTACTCCTTGCTCAACGAAAAGGACTCAACACCCCATATTAAACGCCTAAGAATGTACCTGACTAGTAAGTATCTTAAAACGTATTGATTGCTATGTCTCCAAAAGAGAATCAAGCATGTGTACACTGGCATAAACGCAGCAATGATAGGATTAGAGAGGTTCGGTGATCAAATGAAGACCCTTTGAAGTCATATTGCATGGTACCCATTCCACGGGTTTCAACTACCCAGGTTTAAGGTATTCTTCCTTCAGCTGAAACATGCATGTAGAACCTAGAGTATGATCAACCATGTGATCGGGAGACGTGTTCAAATATGTCTCAGTTTTCGTACCCTGGTACTCGGGTGCAACATTCCAGACGCTTTACTAACACTCTCCCGACATGGAGAGTCAGTCCCTTTAACCTCCTGTTTGGCCCAGTTTGCAATTTCTGCGGAAGATGAACAGGAATAGCGAGAACCAATGAGAGACTAGCTGCAGGTGTCTGGACGGGCAAATTTAACTCTCATTTCCCACCAGGAAGAGGAATTAACCAAAGGCTCAGCGTGCCGTGCCGGAACCAGATTAGGGCCTGAAGCCATCCTGCGGTGTTGCGGCCAGCTCAAAAGAAAGCGAGTTGAAGAAAGGAGCTCAGGGGCACTGTAATTCACAAACCTGCAGAGTTATAAATGACAGCTATCGTCCAAAAATATACTGAAGTAAGGCTGCCAAGAGGACTTGAAAGCCGGGCAGAATTGCAGGAAACCGATTTCAGGAGGTAGACTGGAATTGCATTGAAAGCATAGGAAAAGAGGCAGAACGTCCACAATGATGCACTTGGCCAAAAAGGGCGTATGGGTTTTTTCCTGAATATATTCAGGAAAAAACGCATACGCACTTTTTAGCCAACCAAGCAAGCTTGCAAAGGAAATCTGCACTACAATGAAGTCTCACTTCCCCCCGGTCAAAAGGGCCATCTGAAAAAAGTGTAAAATCCAGAAAGGCAGGACAGGCCATGGAGAACTGGGAGCCTTGTTATGCTGATGGGCGGGATGTAAATTGCCAACAGACACTCGGGAGAAGTGTATGGTGTTTCCTGAAACATCTAAAAGACAAAGCAACAGAGCCTAGGGCACTTCCACTTATGGTCCTATAGCTTAGGGAAATTAAAATCAAAAAGACACAGCCACCCCAAAATTTGGGACACCTCTGTTTACAAGAACCTCGTTTACCGTACAAGTTCAATATCACAGAAAGTGAAAAATGGATAAAGAACTTGTGGTACTTACGTACAATGCAGTATCACTCAGCAATGAAATCTATGTCATCAGGCCCGTAGCAGCATAATGAGTGGATTCAGGTACGATGATTCTAACTGAAATAAGTCACACAGAAAAAGAAACATCATAAGATATCACTAATACACGGAATGTAAACTTGGCTACACAGGAACTGAATTCCAAAACAGAACAGGGTCTCAAATTTAGAAAACCATCTTATGCTTGCTTAAGGGGAAAGGTGAGTTGGGGTGCTGCATAAAACCAGAGATTGAAATGAGCACAGATAAAGTTCCTTAAGCCAAATATGGAATAGACAAGAGCTACTCCTTGCTCAACGAAAAGGACACAACACCCCATATTAAACGCCTAAGAATGTACCTGACTAGTAAGTGTCTTAAAATGTATTGATTGCTATGTCTCCAAAAGAGAATCAAGCGTGTGTACACTGGCATAAACGCAGCAATGATAGGATTAGAGAGGTTCGGTGATCAAATGAAGACCCTTTGAAGTCATATTGCATGGTACCCATTCCACGGGTTTCAACTACCCAGGTTTAAGGTATTCTTCCTTCAGCTGAAACATGCATGTAGAACCTAGAGTATGATCAACCATGTGATAGGGAGACGTGTTCAAATATGTCTCAGTTTTCGTACCCTGGTACTCGGGTGCAACATTCCAGACGCTTTACTAACACTCTCCCGACATGGAGAGTCAGTCCCTTTAACCTCCTGTTTGGCCCAGTTTGCAATTTCTGCGGAAGATGAACAGGAATAGCGAGAACCAATGAGAGACTAGCTGCAGGTGTCTGGACGGGCAAATTTAACTCTCATTTCCCACCAGGAAGAGGAATTAACCAAAGGCTCAGCGTGCCGTGCCGGAACCAGATTAGGGCCTGAAGCCATCCTGCGGTGTTGCGGCCAGCTCAAAAGAAAGCGAGTTGAAGAAAGGAGCTCAGGGGCACTGTAATTCACAAACCTGCAGAGTTATAAATGACAGCTATCGTCCAAAAATATACTGAAGTAAGGCTGCCAAGAGGACTTGAAAGCCGGGCAGAATTGCAGGAAACCGATTTCAGGAGGTAGACTGGAAATGCATTGAAAGCATAGGAAAAGAGGCAGAACGTCCACAATGATGCACTTGGCCAAAAAGGGCGTATGCGTTTTTTCCTGAATATATTCAGGAAAAAACGCATACGCCCTTTTTGGCCAACCAAGCAAGCTTGCAAAGGAAATCTGCACTACAATGAAGTCTCACTTCCCCCCGGTCAAAAGGGCCATCTGAAAAAAGTGTAAAATCCAGAAAGGCAGGACAGGCCATGGAGAACTGGGAGCCTTGTTATGCTGATGGGCGGGATGTAAATTGCCAACAGACACTCGGGAGAAGTGTATGGTGTTTCCTGAAACATCTAAAAGACAAAGCAACAGAGCCTAGGGCACTTCCACTTATGGTCCTATAGCTTAGGGAAATTAAAATCAAAAAGACACAGCCACCCCAAAGTTTGGGACGCCTCTGTTTACAAGAACCTCGTTTACCGTACAAGTTCAATATCACAGAAAGTGAAAAATGGATAAAGAACTTGTGGTACTTACGTACAATGCAGTATCACTCAGCAATGAAATCTATGTCATCAGGCCCGTAGCAGCATAATGAGTGGATTCAGGTACGATGATTCTAACTGAAATAAGTCACACAGAAAAAGAAACATCATAAGATATCACTAATACACGGAATGTAAACTTGGCTACACAGGAACTGAATTCCAAAACAGAACAGGGTCTCAAATTTACAAAACCAACTTATGCTTGCTTAAGGGGAAAGGTGAGTTGGGGTGCTGCATAAAACCAGAGATTGAAATGAGCACAGATAAAGTTCCTTAAGCCAAATATGGAATAGACAAGAGCTACTCCTTGCTCAACGAAATGGACTCAACACCCCATATTAAACGCCTAAGCATGTTCCTGAATAGTAAGTATCTTAAAACCTATGGATTGCTATGTCTCTGAAAGAGAATCAAGCGTGTGTACAGGGGCATAAACGCAGCAGTGATAGGATTGGAGAGGTTCGGTGAGCAAATGCAGACCCTTTGAAGTCATATTGCATGGTACCCATTACACGGGTCTCAACTCTCCAGGTTTAAGGTATTCTTCCTTCAGCTAAAACATGCATGTGAAACCCAGAGTATGATCAACCGTGTGAACGGGGGACGTGTTCAAATATGTCTCAGTTTTCCTCCCCTGGTACTCGGGTGCAACATTCCAGATGCTTTACTAACACTCTCCCGAATTGGAGAGTCAGTCCCTTTAACCTCCTGTTTAGCCCAGTTTGCAATTTCTGCGGAAGATGAACAGGAATAGCGAGAACCAATGAGAGACTGGCTGGAGGTGTCTGGACGGGCAAATTTAACTCTCATTTCCCACCAGGAAGAGGAATTAACCAAAGGCTCAGCGTGCCGTGCCGGAACCAGATTAGGACCTGAAGCCATCCTGCGGTGTTGCGGCCAGCTCAAAAGAAAGCGAGTTGAAGAAAGGAGCTCAGGGGCACTGTAATTCACAAACCTGTAGAGTTATAAATGACAGCTATCATCCAAAAATATACTGAAGTAAGGCTGCCAAGAGGACTTGAAAGCGGGGCAGAATTGCAGGAAACCGATTTCAGGAGGTAGACTGGAATTGCATTGAAAGCATAGGAAAAGAGGCAGAACATCCACAATGATGCACTTGGCCAAAAAGGGCGTATGCGTTTTTTCCTGAATATATTCAGGAAAAAACGCATACGCCCTTTTTGGCCAACCAAGCAAGCTTGCAAAGGAAATCTGCACTACAATGAAGTCTCACTTCCCCCCGGTCAAAAGGGCCATCTGAAAAAAGTGTAAAATCCAGAAAGGCAGGACAGGCCATGGAGAACTGGGAGCCTTGTTATGTTGATGGGCGGGATTTAAATTGCCAACAGACACTCGGGAGAAGTGTATGGTGTTTCCTGAAACATCTAAAAAACAAAGCAACAGAGCCTAGGGCACTTCCACTTATGGTCCTATAGCTTAGGGAAATTAAAATCAAAAAGACACAGCCACCCCAAAGTTTGGGACGCCTCTGTTTACAAGAACCTCCTTTACCGTATAAGTTCAATATCACAGAAAGTGAAAAATGGATAAAGAACTTGTGGTACTTACGTACAATGCAGTATCACTCAGCAATGAAATCTATGTCATCAGGCCCGTAGCAGCATAATGAGTGGATTCAGGTACGATGATTCTAACTGAAATAAGTCACACAGAAAAAGAAACATCATAAGATATCAGTAATACACGGAATGTAAACTTGGCTACACAGTAACTGAATTACAGAACAGAACAGGGTCTCAAATTTATAAAACCAACTTATGCTTGCTTAAGGGAAAAGGTGAGTTGTGGTGCTGCATAAAACCAGAGATTGAAATGAGCACAGATAAATTTCCTTAAGCCAAATATGGAATAGACAGGAGCTACTCCTTGCTCAACGAAATGGACTCAACACCCCATATTAAACGCCTAAGAATGTACCTGACTAGTAAGTA
Source organism: Grampus griseus (assembly GCF_964374135.1). Lineage (NCBI taxonomy): Eukaryota > Metazoa > Chordata > Mammalia > Artiodactyla > Delphinidae > Grampus > Grampus griseus. The sequence continues at coordinate 72,389 of NW_028132907.1, forward strand.
TCTTAAAACCTATGGATTGCTATGTCTCCGGAAGAGAATCAAGCATGTGCACAGGGGCATAAACGCAGCAGTGATAGGATTGGAGAGGTTCGTTGAGCAAATGAAGGCCCTTTGAAGTCATATTGCATGGTACCCATTCCACGGGTTTCAACTACCCAGGTTTAAGGTATTCTTCCTTCAGCTAAAACATGCATGTGGAACCTAGAGTATGATCAACCATGTGATCGGGAGACGTGTTCAAATATGTCTCAGTTTTCGTACCCTGGTACTCAGGGGCAACATTCCAGACGCTTTACTAACACTCTCCCGACTTGGAGAGTCAGTCCCTTTAACCTCCCGTTTGGCCCAGTTTGCAATTTCTGCGGAAGATGAACAGGAATAGCGAGAACTAATGAGAGACTAGCTGGAAGTGTCTGGACGGGCAAATTTAACTCTCATTTCCCACCAGGAAGAGGAATTAACCAAAGGCTCAGAGTGCCGTGCCGGAACCAGATTAGGGCCTGAAGCCATCTTGCGGTGTTGCAGCCAGGTCACAAGAAAGCGAGTTGAAGAAAGGAGCTCAGGGGCACTGTAATTCACAAACCTGCAGAGTTATAAATGACAGCTATCGTCCAAAAATATACTGAAGTAAGGCTGCCAAGAGGACTTGAAAGCGGGGCAGAATTGCAGGAAACCGATTTCAGGAGGTAGACTGGAATTGCATTGAAAGCATAGGAAAAGAGGCAGAACGTCCACAATGATGCCCTTGGCCAAAAAGGGCGTATGAGTTTTTTCCTGAATATATTCAGGAAAAAACGCATACGCCCTTTTTGGCCAACCAAGCAAACTTGCAAAGGAAATCTGCACTACAATGAAGTCTCACTTCCCCCCGGTCAAAAGGGCCATCTGCAAAAAGTGTAAAATCCAGAAAGGCAGGACAGGCCATGGAGAACTGGGAGCCTTGTTATGCTGATGGGCGGGATGTAAATTGCCAACAGACACTCGGGAGAAGTGTATGGTGTTTCCTGAAACATCTAAAAAACAAAGCAACAGAGCCTAGGGCACTTCCACTTATGGTCCTATAGCTTAGGGAAATTAAAATAAAAAAGACACAGCCACCCCAAAGTTTGGTACGCCTGTGTTTACAAGAACCTCCTTTACCGTACAAGTTCAATATCACAGAAAGTGAAAAATGGATAAAGAACTTGTGGTACTTACGTACAATGCAGTATCACTCAGCAATGAAATCTATGTCATCAGGCCCGTAGCAGCATAATGAGTGGATTCAGGTACGATGATTCTAACTGAAATAAGTCACACAGAAAAAGAAACATCATAAGATATCACTAATACACGGAATGTAAACTTGGCTACACAGGAACTGAATTACAGAACAGAACAGGGTCTCAAATTTAGAAAACCATCTTATGCTTGCTTAAGGGGAAAGGTGAGTTGGGGTGCTGCATAAAACCAGAGATTGAAATGAGCACAGATAAAGTTCCTTAAGCCAAATATGGAATAGACAAGAGCTACTCCTTGCTCAACGAAATGGACTCAACACCGCATATTAAACGCCTAAGAATGTACCTGACTAGTAAGTATCTTAAAACCTATGGATTGCTATGTCTCTAAAAGAGAATCAAGCGTGTGTACAGGGGCATAAACGCAGCAGTGATAGGATTGGAGAGGTTTGGTGAGCAGATGAAGACCCTTTGAAGTCATATTGCATGGTACCCATTCCACGGGTTTCAACTACCCAGGTTTAAGGTATTCTTCCTTCAGCTAAAACATGCATGTGGAACCCAGAGTATGATCAACCATGTGATCGGGAGACGTGTTCAAATACGTCTCAGTTTTCCTCCCCTGGTACTCGGGTGCAACATTCCAGACACTTTACTAACACTCTCCCCACTTGGAGAGTCAGTCCCTTTAACCTCCTGTTTGGCCCAGTTTGCAATTTCTGCGGAAGATGAACAGGAATAGCGAGAACCAATGAGAGACTAGCTGGAGGTGTCTGGACGGGGAAATTTAACTCTCATTTCCCACCAGGAAGAGGAATTAACCAAAGGCTCAGCGTGCCGTGCCGGAACCAGATTAGGGCCTGAAGCCATCCTGCGGTGTTGCGGCCAGCTCAAAAGAAAGCGAGTTGAAGAAAGGAGCTCAGGGGCACTGTAATTCACAAACCTGCAGAGTTATAAATGACAGCTATCGTCCAAAAATATACTGAAGTAAGGCTGCCAAGAGGACTTGAAAGCGGGGCAGAATTGCAGGAAACCGATTTCAGGAGGTAGACTGGAATTGCATTGAAAGCATAGGAAAAGAGGCAGAACGTCCACAATGATGCACATGGCCAAAAAGGGCGTATGCGTTTTTTCCTGAATATATTCAGGAAAAAACGCATACGCCCTTTTTGGCCAACCAAGAAGCTTGCAAAGGAAATCTGCACTACAATGAAGTCTCACTTCCCCCCGGTCAAAAGGGCCATCTGAAAAAAGTGTAAAATCCAGAAAGGCAGGACAGGCCATGGAGAACTGGGAGCCTTGTTATGCCGATGGGCGGGATGTAAATTGCCAACAGACACTCGGGAGAAGTGTATGGTGTTTCCTGAAACATCTAAAAAAGAAAGCAACAGAGCCTAGGGTACTTCCACTTATGGTCCTATAGCTTAGGGAAATTAAAATCAAAAAGACACAGTCACCCCAATGTTTGGAACGGCTCTGTTTACAAGAACCTCGTTTACAGTACAAGTTCAACATCGCAGAAAGTGAAAAATGGATAAAGAAGATGTGGTATATACTTACAAAGCAATATCACTCAGCACTGAAATCTATGTCATCAGGCCCTTAGCAGCACAATGAGTGGATTCAGATATGATGATTCTAACTGAAATTATTCACACAGAAAAAGAAACATCATAAGATATAAGTAATACACGGAATGTAAACTTGGCTACACAGGAACTGAATTACAGAACAGAACAGGGTCTCAAATTTAGAAAACCAACTTATGCTTGCTTAAGGGTAAAGGTGAGTTGGGGTGCTGCATAAAACCAGAGATTGAAATGAGCACAGATAAAGTTCCTTAAGCCAAATATGGAATAGACAAGAGCTACTCCTTGCTCAACGAAATGGACTCAACACCCCATATTAAACGCCTAAGAATGTACCTGAGTAGTAAGTATCTTAAAACCTATGGATTGCTATGTCTCCGAAAGAGAATCAAGCATGTGTACAGGGGTATAAACGCAGCAGTGATAGGATTGGAGATGTTCGGTGAGCAAATGAAGACCCTTTGAAGTCATATTGCATGGTACCCATTACACGGGTCTCAACTCTCCAGGTTTAAGGTATTCTTCCTTCAGCTAAAACATGCATGTGGAACTTAGAGTATGATCAAACATGTGATCAGAAGACGTGTTCAAATATGTCTCAGTTTTCCTCCCCTGGTACTCGGGTGCAACATTCCAGATGCTTTACTAACACTCTCCCGACTTGGAGAGTCAGTCCCTTTAACCTCCTGTTTGGCCCAGTTTGCAATTTCTACGGAAGATGAACAGGAATAGTGAGAACCAATGAGAGACTAGCTGGAGGTGTCTGGACGGGCAAATTTAACTCTCATTTCCCACCAGGAAGAGGAATTAACCAAAGGCTCAGCGTGCCGTGCCGGAACCAGATTAGGGCCTGAAGCCATCCTGCGGTGTTGCGGCCAGGTCACAAGAAAGCGAGTTGAAGAAAGGAGCTCAGGGGCACTGTAATTCACAAACCTGCAGAGTTATAAATGACAGCTATCGTCCAAAAATATACTGAAGGAAGGCTGCCAAGAGGACTTGAAAGCGGGGCAGAATTGCAGGAAACCGATTTCAGGAGGTAGACTGGAATTGCATTGAAAGCATAGGAAAAGAGGCAGAACGTCCAAAATGATGCACTTGGCCATAAAGGGCGTATGCGTTTTTTCCTGAATATATTCAGGAGAAAACGCATACGCCCTTTTTGGCCAACCAAGCAAACTTGCAAAGGAAATCTGCACTACAATGAAGTCTCACTTCTCCCCGGTCAAAAGGGCCATCTGAAAAAAGTGTAAAATCCAGAAAGGCAGGACAGGCCATGGAGAACTGGGAGCCTTGTTATGCTGATGGGCGGGATGTAAATTGCCAACAGACACTCGGGAGAAGTGTATGGTGTTTCCTGAAACATCTAAAAAACAAAGCAACAGAGCCTAGGGCACTTCCACTTATGGTCCTATAGCTTAGGGAAATTAAAATCAAAAAGACACAGCCACCCCAAAGTTTGGGACGCCTCTGTTTACAAGAACCTCCTTTACCGTACAATTTCAATATCACAGAAAGTGAAAAATGGATAAAGAACTTGTGGTACTTACGTACAATGCAGTATCACTCAGCAATGAAATCTATGTCATCAGGCCCGTAGCAGCATAATAAGTGGATTTAGGTACGATGATTCTAACTGAAATAAGTCACACAGAAAAAGAAACATCATAGGATATCACTAATACACGGAATGTAAACTTGGCTACACAGGAACTGAATTCCAAAACAGAAGAGGGTCTCAAATTTAGAAAACCAACTTATGCTTGCTTAAGGGGAAAGGTGAGTTGGGGTGCTGCATAAAACCAGAGATTGAAATGAGCACAGATAAAGTTCCTTAAGCCAAATATGGAATAGACAAGAGCTACTCCTTGCTCAACGAAATGGACTCAACACCCCATATTAAACGCCTAAGAATGTACCTGACTAGTAAGTATCTTAAAACCTATGGATTGCTATGTCTCCAAAAGAGAATCAAGCGTGTGTACAGGGGTATAAACGCAGCAGTGATAGGATTGGAGAGGTTCGGTGAGCAAATGAAGACCCTTTGAAGTCATATTGCATGGTACCCATTCCACGGGTCTCAACTCTCCAGGTTTAAGGTATTCTTCCTTCAGCTAAATCATGCATGTGGAACCCAGAGTATGATCAATCATGTGAACGGGAGACGTGTTCATATGTGTCTCAGTTTTACTCCCCTGGTACTCTGGTGCAATATTCCAGACGCTTTACTAACACTCTCCCCACTTGGAGAGTCAGCGCCTTTAACCTCCTGTTTGGCCCAGTTTGCAATTTCTGCGGAATAGGAACAGGAATAGGGAGAACCAATGATAGACTAGCTGGAGGTGTCTGGACGGGCAAATTTAACTCTCATTTCCCACCAGGAAGAGGAAATAACCAAAGGCTCAGCGTGCCATGCCGGAACCAGATTAGGGCCTGAAGCCATCCTGCGGTGTTGCGGCCAGGTCACAAGAAAGCGAGTTGAAGAAAGGAGCTCAGGGGCACTGTAATTCACAAACCTGCAGAGTTATAAATGACAGCTATCGTCCAAAAATATACTGAAGTAAGGCTGCCAAGAGGACTTGAAAGCGGGGCAGAATTGCAGGAAACCGATTTCAGGAGGTAGACTGGAATTGCATTGAAAGCATAGGAAAAGAGGCAGAACGTCCACAATGATGCACTTGGCCAAAAAGGGCGTATGCGTTTTTTCCTGAATATATTCAGGAAAAAACGCATACGCCCTTTTTGGCCAACCAAGCAAGCTTGCAAAGGAAATCTGCACTACAATGAAGTCTCACTTCCCCCCGGTCAAAAGGGCCATCTGAAAAAAGTGTAAAATCCAGAAAGGCAGGACAGGCCATGGAGAACTGGGAGCCTAGTTATGCTGATGGGCGGGATGTAAATTGCCAACAGAAACTCGGGAAAGTGTATGGTGTTTCCTGAAACATCTAAAAAACAAAGCAACAGAGCCTAGGGCACTTCCACTTATGGACCTATAGCTTAGGGAAATTAAAATCAAAAAGACACAGCCACCCTAAAATTTGGGACGCCTCTGTTTACAAGATCCTTGTTTACAGTACAAGTTCAACATCGCAGAAAGTGAAAAATGGATAAAGAAGTTGTATTTACTTACAAAGCAATATGACTCAGCAATGAAATCTATCTCATCAGGCCCTTAGCAGCACAATGAGTGGATTCAGGTATGATGATTCTAACTGAAATAAGTCACACAGAAAAAGAAACATCATAAGATATCAGTAATACACGGAATGTAAACTTGGCTACACAGGAACTGAATTACAGAACAGAACAGGGTCTCAAATTTAGAAAACCAACTTATGCTTGCTTAAGGGGAAAGGTGAGTTGGGGTGCTGCATATAACCAGAGATTGAAATGAGCACAGATAAAATTCCTTAAGCCAAATACGGAATAGACAAGAGCTACTCCTTGCTCAATGAAATGGACTCAACACCGCATATTAAACGCCTAAGAATGTACCTGACTAGTAAGTATCTTAAAACCTATGGATGGCTATGTCTCCAAAAGAGAATCAAGCATGTGTACAGGGGCATAAACACAGCAGTGATAGGATTGGAGAGGTTCGATGAGCAAATGAAGACCCTTTGAAGTAATATTGCATGGTACCCATTCCACGGGTTTCAACTACCCAGGTTTAAGTTATTCTTCATTCTGCTAAAACATGCATGTGGAACCTAGAGTATGGTCAACCATGTGATTGGGAGACGTGTTCAAATATGTCTCAGTTTTCGTACCCTGGTACTCGAGTGCAACATTCCAGATACTTTACTAACACTCTCCCGACTTGGAGAGTCAGTCCCTTTAACCTTCTGTTTGGCCCACTTTGCAATTTCTGCGGAAGATGAACAGGAATAGGGAGAACCAATGAGAGACTAGTTGGAGGTGTCTGGACGGGCAAATTTAACTCTCATTTCCCACCAGGAAGAGGAATTAACCAAAGGCTCAGCGTGCCTTGCCGGAACCAGATTAGGGCCTGAAGCCATCCTGCGGTGTTGCGGCCAGCTCACAAGAAAGCGAGTTGAAGAAAGGAGCTCAGGGGCACTGTAATTCTCAAACCTGCAGAGCTATAAATGACAGCTATCGTCCAAAAATATACTGAAGTAAGGCTCCCAAGAGGACTTGATAGCGGGGCAGAATTGCAGGAAACCTATTTCAGGAGGTAGACTGGAATTGCATTGAAAGCATAGGAAAAGAGGCAGAACGTCCACAATGATGCACTTGGCCAAAAAGGGCGTATGCGTTTTTTCCTGAATATATTCAGGAAAAAACGCATACGCCCTTTTTGGCCAACCAAGCAAGCTTGCAAAGGAAATCTGCACTACATGAAGTCTCACTTCCCCCCGGTCAAAAGGGCCATCTGAAAAAAGTGTAAAATCCAGAAAGGCAGGACAGGCCATGGAGAACTGGGAGCCTTGTTATGCTGATGGGCGGGATGTAAATTGCCAACAGACACTCGGGAGAAGTGTATGGTGTTTCCTGAAACATCTAAAAAACAAAGCAACAGAGCCTAGGGCACTTCCACTTATGGTCCTATAGCTTAGGGAAATTAAAATCAAAAAGACACAGCCACCCCAAAGTTTGGGACGCCTCTGTTTACAAGATCCTTGTTTACAGTACATGTTCAACATCGCAGAAAGTGAAAAATGGATAAAGAAGTTGTATTTACTTACAAAGCAATATCACTCAGCAATGAAATCTATGTCATCAGGCCCTTAGCAGCACAATGAGTGGATTCAGATATGATGATTCTAACTGAAATAAGTCACACAGAAAAAGAAACATCATAAGATATCAGTAATACACGGAATGTAAACTTGGCTACACAGGAACTGAATTACAGAACAGAACAGGGTCTCAAATTTAGAAAACCAACATATGCTTGCTTAAGGGTAAAGGTGAGTTGGGGTGCTGCATAAAACCAGAGATTGAAATGAGCACAGATAAAGTTCCTTAAGCCAAATATGGAATAGAAAAGAGCTACTCCTTGCTCAACGAAATGGACTCAACACCCCATATTAAACGCCTAAGAATGTACCTGAGTAGTAAGTATCTTAAAACCTATGGATTGCTATGTCTCCGAAAGAGAATCAAGCATGTGTACAGGGGTATAAACGCAGCAGTGATAGGATTGGAGATGTTCGGTGAGCAAATGAAGACCCTTTGAAGTCATATTGCATGGTACCCATTACACGGGTCTCAACTCTCCAGGTTTAAGGTATTCTTCCTTCAGCTAAAACATGCATGTGGAACCTAGAGTATGATCAAACATGTGATCAGAAGACGTGTTCAAATATGTCTCAATTTTGGTACCCTGGTACTCGGGTGCAACATTCCAGATGCTTTACTAACACTCTCCCGACTTGGAGAGTCAGTCCCTTTAACCTCCTGTTTGGCCCAGTTTGCAATTTCTGCGGAAGATGAACAGGAATAGTGAGAACCAATGAGAGACTAGCTGGAGGTGTCTGGACGGGCAAATTTAACTCTCATTTCCCACCAGGAAGAGGAATTAACCAAAGGCTCAGTGTGCCGTGCCGGAACCAGATTAGGGCCTGAAGCCATCCTGCGGTGTTGCGGCCAGGTCACAAGAAAGCGAGTTGAAGAAAGGAGCTCAGGGGCACTGTAATTCACAAACCTGCAGAGTTATAAATGACAGCTATCGTCCAAAAATATACTGAAGTAAGGCTGCCAAGAGGACTTGAAAGCGGGGCAGAATTGCAGGAAACCGATTTCAGGAGGTAGACTGGAATTGCATTGAAAGCATAGGAAAAGAGGCAGAACGTCCAAAATGATGCACTTGGCCATAAAGGGCGTATGCGTTTTTTCCTGAATATATTCAGGAGAAAACGCATACGCCCTTTTTGGCCAACCAAGCAAACTTGCAAAGGAAATCTGCACTACAATGAAGTCTCACTTCTCCCCGGTCAAAAGGGCCATCTGAAAAAAGTGTAAAATCCAGAAAGGCAGGACAGGCCATGGAGAACTGGGAGCCTTTTTATGCTGATGGACGGGATGTAAATTGCCAACAGACACTCGGGAGAAGTGTATGGTGTTTCCTGAAACATCTAAAAAACAAAGCAACAGAGCCTAGGGCACTTCCACTTATGGTCCTATAGCTTAGGGAAATTAAAATCAAAAAGACACAGCCACCCCAAAGTTTGGGATGCCTCTGTTTACAAGATCCTTGTTTACAGTACATGTTCAACATCGCAGAAAGTGAAAAATGGATAAAGAAGTTGTATTTACTTACAAAGCAATATCACTCAGCAATGAAATCTATGTCATCAGGCCCTTAGCAGCACAATGAGTGGATTCAGGTATGATGATTCTAACTGAAATAAGTCACACAGAAAAAGAAACATCATAAGATATCAGTAATACACGGAATGTAAACTTGGCTACACAGGAACTGAATTACAGAACAGAACAGGGTCTCAAATTTAGAAAACCAACTTATGCTTGCTTAAGGGGAAAGGTGAGTTGGGGTGCTGCATAAAACCAGAGATTGAAATGAGCACAGATAAAGTTCCTTAAGCCAAATATGGAATAGACAAGAGCTACTCCTTGCTCAACGAAATGGACTCAACACCGCATATTAAACGCCTATGTATGTACCTGACTAGTAAGTATCTTAAAACCTATGGATTGCTATGTCTCCGAAAGAGAATCAAGCATGTGTACAGGGGCGTAAACGCAGCAGTGATAGGATTGAAGAGGTTCGATGAGCAAATGAAGACCCTTTGAAGTCATATTGCATGGTACCCATTACACGGGTTTCAACTCTCCAGGTTTAAGGTATTCTTCCTTCAGCTAAAACATGCATGTGGAACCTAGAGTATGATCAACCATGTGATCGGGAGACGTGTTCAAATATGTCTCAGTTTTCGTCCCCTGGTACTCAGGTGCAACATTCCAGACGCTTTACTAACACTCTCCCGACTTGGAGAGTCAGTCACTTTAACCTCCTGTTTGGCCCAGTTTGCAATTTCTGCGGAAGATGAACAGGAATAGGGAGAACCAATGAGAGACTAGCTGGAGGTGTCTGGACGGGCAAATTTAACTCTCATTTCCCACCATGTAGAGGAATTAACCAAAGGCTCAGCGTGCCGTGCCGGAACCAGATTAGGGCCTGAAGCCATCCTGTGGTGTTGCGGCCAGGTCACAAGAAAGCGAGTTGAAGAAAGGAGCTCAGGGGCACTGTAATTCACAAACCTGCAGAGTTATAAATGACAGCTATCGTCCAAAAATATACTGAAGTAAGGCTGCCAAGAGGACTTGAAAGCGGGGCAGAATTGCAGGAAACCGATTTCAGGAGGTAGACTGGAATTGCATTGAAAGCATAGGAAAAGAGGCAGAACGTCCACAATGATGCACTTGGCCAAAAAGGGCGTATGCGTTTTTTCCTGAATATATTCAGGAAAAAACGCATACGCCCTTTTTGGCCAACCAAGCAAGCTTGCAAAGGAAATCTGCACTACAATGAAGTCTCACTTCCCCCCGGTCAAAAGGGCCATCTGAAAAAAGTGTAAAATCCAGAAAGGCAGGACAGGCCATGGAGAACTGGGAGCCTTGTTATGCTGATGGGCGGGATGTAAATTGCCAACAGACACTCGGGAGAAGTGTATGGTGTTTCCTGAAACATCTAAAAAACAAAGCAACAGAGCCTAGGGCACTTCCACTTATGGTCCTATAGCTTAGGGAAATTAAAATCAAAAAGACACAGCCACCCCAATGTTTGGAACGGCTCTGTTTACAAGAACCTCGTTTACAGTACAAGTTCAACATCGCAGAAAGTGAAAAATGGATAAAGAAGCTGTGGTATATACTTACAAAGCAATATCACTCAGCACTGAAATCTATGTCATCAGGCCCTTAGCAGCACAATGAGTGGATTCAGATATGATGATTCTAACTGAAATAAGTCACACAGAAAAAGAAACATCATAAGATATCAGTAATACACGGAATGTAAACTTGGCTACACAGGAACTGAATTCCAAAACAGAACAGGGTCTCAAATTTAGAAAACCAACTTATGCTTGCTTAAGGGTAAAGGTGAGTTGGGGTGCTGCATAAAACCAGAGATTGAAATGAGCACAGATAAATTTCCTTAAGCCAAATATGGAATAGACAAGAGCTACTCCTTGCTCAACGAAATGGACTCAACACCCCATATTAAACGCCTAAGAATGTACCTGAGTAGTCAGTATCTTAAAACCTATGGATTGCTATGTCTCCGAAAGAGAATCAAGCATGTGTACAGGGGTATAAACGCAGCAGTGATAGGATTGGAGATGTTCGGTGAGCAAATGAAGACCCTTTGAAGTCATATTGCATGGTACCCATTACACGGGTCTCAACTCTCCAGGTTTAAGGTATTCTTCCTTCAGCTAAAACATGCATGTGGAACCTAGAGTATGATCAAACATGTGATCAGAAGACGTGTTCAAATATGTCTCAATTTTGGTACCCTGGTACTCGGGTGCAACATTCCAGATGCTTTACTAACACTCTCCCGACTTGGAGAGTCAGTCCCTTTAACCTCCTGTTTGGCCCAGTTTGCAATTTCTGCGGAAGATGAACAGGAATAGTGAGAACCAATGAGAGACTAGCTGGAGGTGTCTGGACGGGCAAATTTAACTCTCATTTCCCACCAGGAAGAGGAATTAACCAAAGGCTCAGCGTGCCGTGCCGGAACCAGATTAGGGCCTGAAGCCATCCTGCGGTGTTGCGGCCAGGTCACAAGAAAGCGAGTTGAAGAAAGGAGCTCAGGGGCACTGTAATTCACAAACCTGCAGAGTTATAAATGACAGCTATCGTCCAAAAATATACTGAAGGAAGGCTGCCAAGAGGACTTGAAAGCGGGGCAGAATTGCAGGAAACCGATTTCAGGAGGTAGACTGGAATTGCATTGAAAGCATAGGAAAAGAGGCAGAACGTCCACAATGATGCACTTGGCCATAAAGGGCGTATGCGTTTTTTCCTGAATATATTCAGGAGAAAACGCATACGCCCTTTTTGGCCAACCAAGCAAACTTGCAAAGGAAATCTGCACTACAATGAAGTCTCACTTCCCCCCGGTCAAAAGGGCCATCTGAAAAAAGTGTAAAATCCAGAAAGGCAGGACAGGCCATGGAGAACTGGGAGCCTTGTTATGCTGATGGACGGGATGTAAATTGCCAACAGACACTCGGGAGAAGTGTATGGTGTTTCCTGAAACATCTAAAAAACAAAGCAACAGAGCCTAGGGCACTTCCACTTATGGTCCTATAGCTTAGGGAAATTAAAATCAAAAAGACACAGCCACCCCAAAGTTTGGGACGCCTCTGTTTACAAGAACCTCCTTTACCGTACAATTTCAATATCACAGAAAGTGAAAAATGGATAAAGAACTTGTGGTACTTACGTACAATGCAGTATCACTCAGCAATGAAATCTATGTCATCAGGCCCGTAGCAGCATAATAAGTGGATTTAGGTACGATGATTCTAACTGAAATAAGTCACACAGAAAAAGAAACATCATAGGATATCACTAATACACGGAATGTAAACTTGGCTACACAGGAACTGAATTCCAAAACAGAAGAGGGTCTCAAATTTAGAAAACCAACTTATGCTTGCTTAAGGGGAAAGGTGAGTTGGGGTGCTGCATAAAACCAGAGATTGAAATGAGCACAGATAAAGTTCCTTAAGCCAAATATGGAATAGACAAGAGCTACTCCTTGCTCAACGAAATGGACTCAACACCCCATATTAAACACCTAAGAATGTACCTGACTAGTAAGTATCTTAAAACCTATGGATTGCTATGTCTCCAAAAGAGAATCAAGCGTGTGTACAGGGGCATAAACGCAGCAGTGATAGGATTGGAGAGGTTCGGTGAGCAAATGAAGACCCTTTGAAGTCACATTGCATGGTACCCATTCCACGGGTCTCAACTCTCCAGGTTTAAGGTATTCTTCCTTCAGCTAAATCATGCACATGGAACCCAGAGTATGATCAATCGTGTGAACGGGAGACGTGTTCATATGTGTCTCAGTTTTACTCCCCTGGTACTCTGGTGCAACATTCCAGACGCTTTACTAACACTCTCCCCACTTGGAGAGTCAGCGCCTTTAACCTCCTGTTTGGCCCAGTTTGCAATTTCTGCGGAATATGAACAGGAATAGGGAGAACCAATGATAGACTAGCTGGAGGTGTCTGGACGGGCAAATTTAACTCTCATTTCCCACCAGGAAGAGGAAATAACCAAAGGCTCAGCGTGCCATGCCGGAACCAGATTAGGGCCTGAAGCCATCCTGCGGTGTTGCGGCCAGGTCACAAGAAAGCGAGTTGAAGAAAGGAGCTCTGGGGCACTGTAATTCACAAACCTGCAGAGTTATAAATGACAGCTATCGTCCAAAAATATACTGAAGTAAGGCTGCCAAGAGGACTTGAAAGCGGGGCAGAATTGCAGGAAACCGATTTCAGGAGGTAGACTGGAATTGCATTGAAAGCATAGGAAAAGAGGCAGAACGTCCACAATGATGCACTTGGCCAAAAAGGGCGTATGCGTTTTTACCTGAATATATTCAGGAAAAAACGCATACGCCCTTTTTGGCCAACCAAGCAAGCTTGCAAAGGAAATCTGCACTACAATGAAGTCTCACTTCCCCCCGGTCAAAAGGGCCATCTGAAAAAAGTGTAAAATCCAGAAAGGCAGGACAGGCCATGGAGAACTGGGAGCCTAGTTATGCTGATGGGCGGGATGTAAATTGCCAACAGAAACTCGGGAAAGTGTATGGTGTTTCCTGAAACATCTAAAAAACAAAGCAACAGAGCCTAGGGCACTTCCACTTATGGACCTATAGCTTAGGGAAATTAAAATCAAAAAGACACAGCCACCCTAAAATTTGGGACGCCTCTGTTTACAAGATCCTTGTTTACAGTACAAGTTCAACATCGCAGAAAGTGAAAAATGGATAAAGAAGTTGTATTTACTTACAAAGCAATATAACTCAGCAATGAAATCTATCTCATCAGGCCCTTAGCAGCACAATGAGTGGATTCAGGTATGATGATTCTAACTGAAATAAGTCACACAGAAAAAGAAACATCATAAGATATCAGTAATACACGGAATGTAAACTTGGCTACACAGGAACTGAATTACAGAACAGAACAGGGTCTCAAATTTAGAAAACCAACTTATGCTTGCTTAAGGGGAAAGGTGAGTTGGGGTGCTGCATAAAACCAGAGATTGAAATGAGCACAGATAAAATTCCTTAAGCCAAATACGGAATAGACAAGAGCTACTCCTTGCTCAACGAAATGGACGCAACACCGCATATTAAACGCCTAAGAATGTACCTGACTAGTAAGTATCTTAAAACCTATGGATGGCTATGTCTCCAAAAGAGAATCAAGCATGTGTACAGGGGCATAAACACAGCAGTGATAGGATTGGAGAGGTTCGATGAGCAAATGAAGACGCTTTGAAGTAATATTGCATGGTACCCATTCCACGGGTTTCAACTACCCAGGTTTAAGTTATTCTTCATTCTGCTAAAACATGCATGTGGAACCTAGAGTATGATCAACCATGTGATCGGGAGACGTGTTCAAATATGTCTCAGTTTTCGTACCCTGGTACTCGGGTGCAACATTCCAGATGCTTTACTAACACTCTCCCGACTTGGAGAGTCAGTCCCTTTAACCTTCTGTTTGGCCCACTTTGCAATTTCTGCGGAAGATGAACAGGAATAGGGAGAACCAATGAGAGACTAGCTGGAGGTGTCTGGACGGGCAAATTTAACTCTCATTTCCCACCAGGAAGAGGAATTAACCAAAGGCTCAGCGTGCCTTGCCGGAACCAGATTAGGGCCTGAAGCCATCCTGCGGTGTTGCGGCCAGCTCACAAGAAAGCGAGTTGAAGAAAGGAGCTCAGGGGCACTGTAATTCTCAAACCTGCAGAGTTATAAATGACAGCTATCGTCCAAAAATATACTGAAGTAAGGCTCCCAAGAGGACTTGATAGCGGGGCAGAATTGCAGGAAACCGATTTCAGGAGGTAGACTGGAATTGCATTGAAAGCATAGGAAAAGAGGCAGAACGTCCACAATGATGCACTTGGCCAAAAAGGGCGTATGCGTTTTTTCCTGAATATATTCAGGAAAAAACGCATACGCCCTTTTTGGCCAACCAAGCAAGCTTGCAAAGGAAATCTGCACTACATGAAGTCTTACTTCCCCCCGGTCAAAAGGGCCATCTGAAAAAAGTGTAAAATCCAGAAAGGCAGGACAGGCCATGGAGAACTGGGAGCCTTTTTATGCTGATGGGCGGGATGTAAATTGCCAACAGACACTCGGGAGAAGTGTATGGTGTTTCCTGAAACATCTAAAAAACAAAGCAACAGAGCCTAGGGCACTTCCACTTATGGTCCTATAGCTTAGGGAAATTAAAATCAAAAAGACACAGCCACCCCAAAGTTTGGGACGCCTCTGTTTACAAGAACCTCGTTTACCGTACAAGTTCAATATCACAGAAAGTGAAAAATGGATAAAGAACTTGTGGTACTTACGTACAATGCAGTATCACTCAGCAATGAAATCTATGTCATCAGGCCCGTAGCAGCATAATGAGTGGATTCAGATACGATGATTCTAACTGTAATAAGTCACACAGAAAAAGAAGCATCATAAGATATCAGTAATACACGGAATGTAAACTTGGCTACACAGGAACTGAATTCCAAAACAGAACAGGGTCTCAAATTTAGAAAACCAACTTATGCTTGCTTAAGGGGAAAGGTGAGTTGGGGTGCTGCATAAAACCAGAGATTGAAATGAGCACAGATAAAGTTCCTTAAGCCAAATATGGAATAGACAAGAGCTACTCCTTGCTCAACGAAATGGACTCAACACCCCATATTAAACGCCTAAGAATGTACCTGACTAGTAAGTATCTTAAAACCTATGGATTGCTATGTCTCCAAAAGAGAATCAAGCGTGTGTACAGGGGCATAAACGCAGCAGTGATAGGATTGGAGAGGTTCGGTGAGCAAATGAAGACCCTTTGAAGTCATATTGCATGGTACCCATTCCACGGGTCTCAACTCTCCAGGTTTAAGGTATTCTTCCTTCAGCTAAATCATGCACGTGGAACCCAGAGTATGATCAACCGTGTGAATGGGAGACGTGTTCAAATATGTCTCAGTTTTCGTACCCTGGTACTCGGGTGCAACATTCCAGACGCTTTACTAACACCCTCCCGACTTGGAGAGTCAGTCCCCTTAACCTCCTGTTTGGCCCAGTTTGCAATTTCTGCGGAAGATGAACAGGAATAGCGAGAACCAATGAGAGACTAGCTGGAGGTGTCTGGACGGGCAAATTTAACTCTCATTTCCCACCAGGAAGAGGAATTAACCAAAGGCTCAGTGTGCCGTGCCGGAACCAGATTAGGGCCTGAAGCCATCCTGCGGTGTTGCGGCCAGCTCACAAGAAAGCGAGTTGAAGAAAGGAGCTCAGGGGCATTGTAATTCACAAACCTGCAGAGTTATAAATGACAGCTATCGTCCAAAAATATACTGAAGTAAGGCTGCCAAGAGGACTTGAAAGCGGGGCAGAATTGCAGGAAACCGATTTCAGGAGGTAGACTGGAATTGCATTGAAAGCATAGGAAAAGAGGCAGAACGTCCACAATGATGCACTTGGCCAAAAAGGGCGTATGCGTTTTTTCCTGAATATATTCAGGAAAAAACGCATACGCCCTTTTTGGCCAACCAAGCAAGCTTGCAAAGGAAATCTGCACTACAATGAAGTCTCACTTCCCCCCGGTCAAAAGGGCCATCTGAAAAAAGTGTAAAATCCAGAAAGGCAGGACAGGCCATGGAGAACTGGGAGCCTTGTTATGCTGATGGGAGGGATGTAAATTGCCAACAGACACTCGGGAGAAGTGTATGGTGTTTCCTGAAACATCTACAAAACAAAGCAACAGAGCCTAGGGCACTTCCACTTATGGTCCTATAGCTTAGGGAAATAAAAATTAAAAAGACACAGCCACCCCAAAGTTTGGGACGCCTCTGTTTACAAGATCCTTGTTTACAGTACATGTTCAACATCGCAGAAAGTGAAAAATGGATAAAGAAGTTGTATTTACTTACAAAGCAATATCACTCAGCAATGAAATCTATGTCATCAGGCCCTTAGCAGCACAATGAGTGGATTCAGGTATGATGATTCTAACTGAAATAAGTCACACAGAAAAAGAAACATCATAAGATATCAGTAATACACGGAATGTAAACTTGGCTACACAGGAACTGAATTACAGAACAGAACAGGGTCTCAAATTTAGAAAACCAACTTATGCTTGCTTAAGGGGAAAGGTGAGTTGGGGTGCTGCATAAAACCAGAGATTGAAATGAGCACAGATAAAGTTCCTTAAGCCAAATATGGAATAGACAAGAGCTACTCCTTGCTCAACGAAATGGACTCAACACCGCATATTAAACGCCTATGTATGTACCTGACTAGTAAGTATCTTAAAACCTATGGATTGCTATGTCTCCGAAAGAGAATCAAGCATGTGTACAGGGGCGTAAACGCAGCAGTGATAGGATTGAAGAGGTTCGATGAGCAAATGAAGACCCTTTGAAGTCATATTGCATGGTACCCATTCCACGGGTTTCAACTACCCAGTTTTAAGGTATTCTTCCTTCAGCTAAAACATGCATGTGGAACCTAGAGTATGATCAACCATGTGATCGGGAGACGTGTTCAAATATGTCTCAGTTTTCGTCCCCTGGTACTCAGGTGCAACATTCCAGACGCTTTACTAACACTCTCCCCACTTGGAGAGTCAGCGCCTTTAACCTCCTGTTTGGCCCAGTTTGCAATTTCTGCGGAATATGAACAGGAATAGGGAGAACCAATGATAGACTAGCTGGAGGTGTCTGGACGGGAAAATTTAACTCTCATTTCCCACCAGGAAGAGGAAATAACCAAAGGCTCAGCGTGCCATGCCGGAACAAGATTAGGGCCTGAAGCCATCCTGTGGTGTTGCGGCCAGGTCACAAGAAAGCGAGTTGAAGAAAGGAGCTCAGGGGCACAGTAATTCACAAACCTGCAGAGTTATAAATGACAGCTATCGTCCAAAAATATACTGAAGTAAGGCTGCCAAGAGGACTTGAAAGCGGGGCAGAATTGCAGGAAACCGATTTCAGGAGGTAGACTGGAATTGCATTGAAAGCATAGGAAATGAGGCAGAACGTCCACAATGATGCACTTGGCCAAAAAGGGCGTATGCGTTTTTTCCTGAATATATTCAGGAAAAAACGCATACGCACTTTTTGGCCAACCAAGCAAGCTTGCAAAGGAAATCTGCACTACAATGAAGTCTCACTTCCCCCCGGTCAAAAGGGCCATCTGAAAAAAGTGTAAAATCCAGCAAGGCAGGACAGGCCATGGAGAACTGGGAGCCTTGTTATGCTGATGGGCGGGATGTAAATTGCCAACAGACACTCGGGAGAAGTGTATGGTGTTTCCTGAAACATCTAAAAAACAAAGCAACAGAGCCTAGGGCACTTCCACTTATGGTCCTATAGCTTAGGGAAATTAAATTCAAAAAGACACAGCCACCACAATGTTTGGAACGGCTCTGTTTACAAGAACCTCGTTTACAGTACAAGTTCAACATCGCAGAAAGTGAAAAATGGATAAAGAACTTTTGGTATTTACTTACAAAGCAATATCACTCAGCAATGAAATCTATGTCATCAGGCCCTTAGCAGCACAATGAGTGGATTCAGGTATGATGATTCTAACTGAAATAAGTCACACAGAAAAAGAAACATCATAAGATATCAGTAATACACGGAATGTAAACTTGGATACACAGGAACTGAATTCCAAAACAGAACAGGGTCTCAAATTTAGAAAACCAACTTATGCTTGCTTAAGGGGAAAGGTGAGTTGGGGTGCTGCATAAAACCAGAGATTGAAATGAGCACAGATAAAGTTCCTTAAGCCAAATATGGAATAGACAAGAGCTACTCCTTGCTCAACGAAATGGACTCAACACCGCATATTAAACGCCTAAGAATGTACCTGACTAGTAAGTATCTTAAAACCTATGGATTGCTATGTCTCCGAAAGAGAATCAAGCATGTGTACAGGGGCATAAACGCAGCAGTGATAGGATTGGAGAGGTTCGGTGAGCAAATGAAGACCCTTTGATGTCATATTGCATGGTACCCATTCCACGGGTTTCAACTACCCAGGTTTAAGGTATTCTTCCTTCAGCTAAAACATGCATGTGGAACCTAGAGTATGATCAACCATGTGATCGGGAGACGTGTTCAAATATGTCTCAGTTTTCGTACCCTGGTACTCGGGTGCAACATTCCAGACGCTTTACTAACACTCTCCCGACTTGGAGAGTCAGTCCCTTTAACCTCCCGTTTAGCCCAGTTTGCAATTTCTGCGGAAGATGAACAGGAATAGCGAGAACCAATGAGAGACTAGCTGGAGGTGTCTGGACGGGCAAATTTAACTCTCATTTCCCACCAGGAAGAGGAATTAACCAAAGGCTCAGCGTGCCGTGCCGGAACCAGATTAGGGCCTGAAGCCATCCTGCGGTGTTGCGGCCAGCTCAAAAGAAAGCGAGTTGAAGAAAGGAGCTCAGGGGCACTGCAATTCACAAACCTGCAGAGTTATAAATGACAGCTATCGTCCAAAAATATACTGAAGTAAGGCTGCCAAGTGGACTTGAAAGCGGGGCAGAATTGCAGGAAACCGATTTCAGGAGGTAGACTGGAATTGCATTGAAAGCATAGGAAAAGAGGCAGAACGTCCACAATGATGCACTTGGCCAAAAAGGTCGTATGCGTTTTTTCCTGAATATATTCAGGAAAAAACGCATACGCCCTTTTTGGCCAACCAAGCAAGCTTGCAAAGGAAATCTGCACTACAATGAAGTCTCACTTCCCCCCGTCAAAAGGGCCATCTGAAAAAAGTGTAAAATCCAGCAAGGCAGGACAGGCCATGGAGAACTGGGAGCCTTGTTATGCTGCTGGGCGGGATGTAAATTGCCAACAGACACTCGGGAGAAGTGTATGGTGTTTCCTGAAACATCTAAAAAACAAAGCAACAGAGCCTAGGGCACTTCCACTTATGGTCCTATAGCTTAGGGAAATTAAAATCAAAAAGACACAGCCACCCCAAAGTTTGGGACGCCTCTGTTTACAAGAACCTCATTTACAGTACAAGTTCAACATCGCAGAATTTGAAAAATGGATAAAGAAGTTGTGGTATTTACTTGCAAAGCAATATCACTCAGCAATGAAATCTATGTCATCAGGCCCTTAGCAGCACAATGAGTGGATTCAGGTATGATGATTCTAACTGAAATAAGTCACACAGAAAATGAAACATCATAAGGTATCAGTAATACACGGAATGTAAACTTCCCTACACAGGAACTGAATTACAGAACAGAACAGGGTCTCAAATTTAGAAAACCAACTTATGCTTGCTTAAGGGGAAATGTGAGTTGGGGTGCTGCATAAAACCAGAGATTGAAATGAGCACAGATAAAGTTCCTTAAGCCAAATATGGAATAGACAAGAGCTACTCCTTGCTCAATGAAATGGACTCAACACCCCATATTAAACGCCTAAGAATGTACCTGACTAGTAAGTATCTTAAAACCTATGGATTGCTATGTCTCCAAAAGAGAATCAAGCGTGTGTACAGGGGCATAAACGCAGCAGTGATAGGATTGGAGAGGTTCGGTGAGCAAATGAAGACCCTTTGAAGTCATATTGCATGGTACCCATTCCACGGGTCTCAACTCTCCAGGTTTAAGGTATTCTTCCTTCAGCTAAAACATGCATGTGGAACCCAGAGTATGATCAACCGTGTGAACGGGAGACGTGTTCAAATATGTCTCAGTTTTCCTCCCCTGGTACTCGGGTGCAACATTCCAGATTCTTTACTAACACTCTCCCGACTTGGAGAGTCAGCGCCTTTAACCTCCTGTTTGGCCCAGTTTGCAATTTCTGCGGAAGATGAACAGGAATAAGGAGAACCAATGAGAGACTAGCTGGAGTTGTCTGGACGGGCAAATTTAACTCTCATTTCCCACCAGGAAGAGGAAATAACCAAAGGCTCAGCGTGCCGTGCCGGAACCAGATTAGAGCCTGAAGCCATCCTGCGGTGTTGCGGCCAGCTCAAAAGAAAGCGAGTTGAAGAAAGTAGCTCAGGGGCACTGTAATTCACAAACCTGCAGAGTTATAAATGACAGCTATCGTCCAAAAATATACTGAAGTAACGCTGCCAAGAGGACTTGAAAGCGGGGCAGAATTGCAGGAAACCGATTTCAGGAGGTAGACTGGAATTGCATTGAAAGCATAGGAAAAGAGGAAGAACGTCCACAATGATGCACTTGGCCAAAAAGGGCGTATGCGTTTTTTCCTGAATATATTCAGGAAAAAACGCATACGCCCTTTTTGGCCAACCAAGCAAACTTGCAAAGGAAATCTGCACTACAATGAAGTCTCACTTCCCCCCGGTCAAAAGGGCCATCTGAAAAAAGTGTAAAATCCAGCAAGGCAGGACAGGCCATGGAGAACTGGGAGCCTTGTTATGCTGCTGGGCGGGATGTAAATTGCCAACAGACACTCGGGAGAAGTGTATGGTGTTTCCTGAAACATCTAAAAAACAAAGCAACAGAGCCTAGGGCACTTCCACTTATGGTCCTATAGCTTAGGGAAATTAAAATCAAAAAGACACAGCCACCCCAAAGTTTGGGACGCCTCTGTTTACAAGAACCTCGTTTACAGTACAAGTTCAACATCGCAGAAAGTGAAAAATGGATAAAGAACTTGTGGTATTTACTTACAAAGCAATATCACTCAGCAATGAAATCTATGTCATCAGGCCCTTAGCAGCACAATGAGTGGATTCAGGTATGATGATTCTAACTGAAATAAGTCACACAGAAAAAGAAACATCATAAGATATCAGTAATACACGGAATGTAAACTTGGCTACACAGGAACTGAATTTCAAATCAGAACAGGGTCTCAAATTTAGAAAACCAACTTATGCTTGCTTAAGGTGAAAGTTGAGTTGGGGTGCTGCATAAAACCAGAGATTGAAATGAGCACAGATAAAGTTCCTTAAGCCAAATATGGAATAGACAAGAGCTACTCCTTGCTCAACGAAATGGACTCAACACCCCATATTAAACGCCTAAGAATGTACCTGACTAGTAAGTATCTTAAAACCTATGGATTGCTATGTCTAGGAAAGAGAATCAAGCATGTGTACAGGGGCATAAACACAGCAGTGATAGGATTGGAGAGGTTCGGTGAGCAAATGAAGACCCTTTGATATCATATTGCATGGTACCCATTCCACGGGTTTCAACTACCCAGGTTTAAGGTATTCTTCCTACAGCTAAAACATGCATGTGGAACCCAGAGTATGATCAACCATGTGATCGGGAGACGTGTTCAAATATGTCTCAGTTTTCGTACCCTGGTACTCGGGTGCAACATTCCAGACGCTTTACTAACACTCTCCTGACTTGGAGAGTCAGTCCCTTTAACCTCCTGTTTGGCCCAGTTTGCAATTTCTGCGGAACATGAACAGGAATAGTGAGAACCAATGAGAGACTAGCTGGAGGTGTCTGGACGGGCAAATTTAACTCTCATTTCCCACCAGGAAGAGGAATTAACCAAAGGCTCAGCGTGCCGTGCTGGAACAAGATTAGGGCCTGAAGCCATCCTGCGGTGTTGCGGCCAGCTCAAAAGAAAGCGAGTTGAAGAAAGGAGCTCAGGGGCACTGTAATTCACAAACCTGCAGAGTTATAAATGACAGCTATCGTCCAAAAATATACTGAAGTAAGGCTGCCAAGAGGACTTGAAAGCGGGGCAGAATTGCAGGAAACCGATTTCAGGAGGTAGACTGGAATTGCATTGAAAGCATAGGAAAAGAGGCAGAACGTCCACAATGATGCACTTGGCCAAAAAGGGCGTATGCGTTTTTTCCTGAATATATTCAGGAAAAAACGCATACGCCCTTTTTGGCCAACCAAGCAAGCTTGCAAAGGAAATCTGCACTACAATGAAGACTCACTTCCCCCCGGTCAAAAGGGCCATCTGAAAAAAGTGTAAAATCCAGAAAGGCAGGACAGGCCATGGAGAACTGGGAGCCTTGTTATGCTGCTGGGCGGGATGTAAATTGCCAACAGACACTCGGGAGAAGTGTATGGTGTTTCCTGAAACATCTAAAAAACAAAGCAACAGAGCCTAGGGCACTTCCACTTATGGTCCTATAGCTTAGGGAAATTAAAATCAAAAAGACACAGCCACCCCAAAGTTTGGGACGCCTCTGTTTACAAGAACCTCGTTTACAGTACAAGTTCAACATCGCAGAAAGTGAAAAATGGATAAAGAAGTTGTGGTATTTACTTGCAAAGCAATATCACTCAGCAATGAAATCTATGTCATCAGGCCCTTAGCAGCACAATGAGTGGATTCAGGTATGATGATTCTAACTGAAATAAGTCACACAGAAAATGAAACATCATAAGGTATCAGTAATACACGGAATGTAAACTTGGCTACACAGGAACTGAATTACAGAACAGAACAGGGTCTCAAATTTAGAAAACCAACTTATGCTTGCTTAAGGGGAAAGGTGAGTTAGGGTGCTGCATAAAACCAGAGATTGAAATGAGCACAGATAAAGTTCCTTAAGCCAAATATGGAATAGACAAGAGCTACTCCTTGCTCAACGAAATGGACTCAACACCCCATATTAAACGCCTAAGAATGTACCTGACTAGTAAGTATCTTAAAACCTATGGATTGCTATGTCTCCAAAAGAGAATCAAGTGTGTGTACAGGGGCATAAACGCAGCAGTGATAGGATTGGAGAGGTTCGGTGAGCAAATGAAGACCCTTTGAAATCATATTGCATGGTACCCATTACACGGGTCTCAACTCTCCAGGTTTAAGGTATTCTTCCTTCAGCTAAAAGATGCATGTGGAACCCAGAGTATGATCAACCATGTGAACGGGAGACGTGTTCAAATATGTCTCAGTTTTCCTCCCCTGGTACTCGGGTGCAACATTCCAGACGCTTTACTAACACTCTCCCCACTGGGAGAGTCAGTCCCTTTAACCTCCTGTTTGGCCCAGTTTGCAATTTCTGCGGAAGATGAACAGGAATAGCGAGAACCAATGAGAGACTAGCTGGAGGTGTCTGGACGGGCAAATTTAACTCTCATTTCCCACCAAGAAGAGGAAATAACCAAAGGCTCAGCATGCCGTGCCGGAACCAGATTAGGGCCTGAAGCCATCCTGCGGTGTTGCGGCCAGGTCAAAAGAAAGCGAGTTGAAGAAAGGAGCTCAGGGGCACTGTAATTCACAAACCTGCAGAGTTATAAATGACAGCTATCGTCCAAAAATATACTGAAGTAAGGCTGCCAAGAGGACTTGAAAGCGGGGCAGAATTGCAGGAAACCGATTTCAGGAGGTAGACTGGAATTGCATTGAAAGCATAGGAAAAGAGGCAGAACGTCCACAATGATGCACTTGGCCAAAAAGGGCGTATGCGTTTTTTCCTGAATATATTCAGGAAAAAACGCATACGCCCTTCTTGGCCAACCAAGCAAGCTTGCAAAGGAAATCTGCACTACAATGAAGTCTCACTTCCCCCCGGTCTAAAGGGCCATCTGAGAAAACTGTAAAATCCAGAAAGGCAGGACAGGCCATGGAGAACTGGGAGCCTTGTTATGCTGATGGGCGGGATGTAAATTGCCAACAGCCGCTCTGTAGAAGTGTATCGTGTTTCCTGAAACATCTAAAAAACAAAGCAGCAGAGCCTAGGGCACTTCCACTTATGGTCCTAGAGCTTAGGGAAATTAAAATAAAAAAGACACAGCCACCCCTAAATTTGGGACGGCTCTTTTTACAGAAATCTCTTCTACGGCACAAGTTAAATATCCCAGAGAGCAAATAATGGATAAAGAAGTTGCGGTACTTATGTACAACAGAATACCACTCAGCAATGAAATCTATGTCACCAGACCCGTACCAGCATAATGAGTGGATTGAGGCACGATGATTCTACGTGAAATAAGTCACACAGAAAATGAAACATCATAAGGTATCACTAATACACGGAATGTGAACTTGGCTACACATGAACTGAATTACAAAACAGAACAGGGTCTCAAGTTTAGAAAACCAACTTATGCCTGCTTAAGGGGGAAGGTGAGTTGGGGTGCTGCATAAAAGCAGAGTTTGAAATTAGCACAGATACCGTTCCATAAGCCAAATATGTAATAGACAAGACCTACCCCTTGCTCAACGAAATGGATTCAACAATGAGGTATCACCTCACACCTGGTAGAATAGGCATCATAGAAAATCTACAAACAAAAAATGCTGGAAAGGGTGTGGAGAAAAGGAACCCTCTTCCACTATTGTTGGGAATATAAATTGATACAGTCATTATGGAGAACAATATGGAATTTCTTAAGAAACTAACAATAGAATTACCATATGATACAGCAATCCCAGTACTGGACATATACCCAGACAAAACCATAAATCAAAAAGAGTCATTCACCGCAATGTTCATTGCATCACTATTTACAATATCGAGGTAATGGAAGCAACCTAAATGCCCACAGACAGACGAATGCATAAAGCTGTGGTACATATATAAAATGGAATATTACTAAGCCATGAAAAGGAATGAAATTGGGTCATTTGTAGAGACGTCGATGGATCTAGAGACTGTCATACAGAGTGAAGTAAGTCAGAAAGAGAAAAACAAATCTTGTATATTCATGCATATATGTGGAACCTAGAAAAACTGTACAGATTAACCATTTTGCAAGGCATAAATAGAGCAACAGATGTAGACAACAAACGTATGGACAACAAGGGGGGAAAGCTGTTGGGGGGGTGGTGGTGGGACGAGTTGAGAGACTGGGATTGGCATGTATACATTTATATGTATAAAATAGATAACCAATAAGAACCTGCTGTATAAAAATATAAAATAAAATTCAAAATTAAAAAGAAATAAAATTTAAAAAATAAAACAGAAAAAACAATTATTCCCTGCACTTACATGTATTTATATGAATAAATTATTTCCATGCTTATATCTGTAAATACAAAAAAGAGGAATAAAATCTACCTTGAACCAAAAACGAAAAAGAGAAAAAAACACAGAACCCACCAGTTACACAGAGGAAAACCGTATCAGGGCACTTGCTCCAGTTGTAAACAATTCTGAAGTTGGTCAGTGGTGGGGAATCGTCTCCCATTCAGCCAGCAGCCCCCACGCAACAAGCGTCCTCATTGCAAAGCTGGGGCACCGTGCCGAGGCATCTGTGAGTAAACGTGAGCTGAGCCCCAGGCCAGTTGCTGCTGAACTATTCCCACCCGTCCCAGGTAAAACACCTGAATATATACAAGGACTTGAAAGCCTAGAGGAAGGGCCATAGAGCCACACGAGTGACAGCATGCCGGCCAACTTGGTGCCTGCAGGCCAGCCAGGATGGTCCTGGCCCTGGGTGCTCTTCTGGAAGATTTCCATTTCCCTGCCTGAGATACCCGTCCTGTCCCTGCCCCCACTGCTTTTTTCCTTCCTCACCTCTGCCCAGGGAGAAATTCCAGCAGCAGGTATGGGTGACACATCCTCTTCTTTAGCAGGTGGCAGCCTGGCAACTGCTGCAGAAAGTCCAGCAGAGCCCCACTCACACTGGGCCACCCACAAAGCCGTGGCCTCTCACTCCCTCCCACCAGCCCAGCCCCGAGACTGCTGACAGGGCAGAGAAAATGGTGTCAGGCACGGCTGCAGGGGCTCTTGCTGCCTGGAGTGGTATTTATATTGATCTCAACCCAGGCACACCTGGGGAGGGCTGGCCGGCACGGTAAGGCTGCCCAGGTCAGCCAATCATCACCCCTCAGGGGCTCACAGTTGCAGAAAATGGAACTTGCTGAACCGGCCAGGTCCAAGGAACAGGTGTGGGCTCCTGAGAGTCAGGATAGACAAGGGGCTGCAGCTTTGGCTTGTTTTCTAATCATTTTATCTGGCCCATGAGTGGGAGACAACTTCAAGAAAACCCTCTCCTAATGAGAGGAACCCAGGAGTCAGGGAGAGGAGGGGTAGGTGGTGGTTGGAGACAGAGGCCTGGTGCCCCGGGTGCAGTGGAAGTCTCTGGAAGACCAGGTGGAGGGAGGTCTCACGGAGTGATGCCCAGGGTCACAGACCTGTCGCAGCTGCTGTTTGTTAGTTCAAGTCCTGCTCTGAGGTGCTCTGTGTCAGCTCTGAGCGACAGGTGAGCTGGGGGTGCTCTGCAATGAGGGCTCTGTGCACGGTTCCTGTGTGCCCAGCCCTGCCACGGTACCTGCAAGGGTAGCTCCGTATCCTGGGAGGGGCCTGACCACGAGAGCCCCGTGGGCTGGGGTGGGGGTGGGGTACCTGCCCAGGTGAGCTCCATATTCTGGGATTGGTCTGACCACGAGAGCCCCATGGGCTGCTGGGGACCTGGTAAAGGATGTCAGGACAGTCAGTGAAGCCACCGAGGATATACCTCCAGTTGCTCCTAATTCCTACACCCTGCTGGTCATTCTACCAACCACCAGGACATGGTATTCTGTATTAGTCTTCAATGATGCCTTCTTTTGTATTCCATTAGTCCCAGAGTCACAAGAAATTTTGGCTTGTGAGTGGCAGGACTCAACATACAACTAAAACAATACTTCCGGGCCGTCTGGACCCAAGGGTGCAAAAATTCCCACACCGTCTTTGGGGAAAGCTTAGCTAAAGACCTAAAAGTTCTACCTCTGGAAAAGGAAACCCTCCTTCAATATGCAGACGACATTCTGATCGCCAGCCCTACTAAGGAGGCCTCTGAACTACCAAGCCAATAAAGGATAGAAGTTGTCCAAGAAAAAGCTCAAATATCACAGACTGCGGTGACCTGCCTGGGCTTCATTCTCACAGAAGGTCAGAGAAGCCCATCCCAGGAAAGGGAAGAAACCATTTTCAGCCTTACCCCTTTCTAAAACTAGAAGACAGCTTAGGGGTTCCTGGGGAGGCCAGGGTTTGCTGCTTCTGGATCCCTAACTACAGTCTACTAGCTGGGCCTCTATATGAAACACTGAAAGGAAAAGATGATGATCCTTTTGAATAGAATCCAGAAGTGGCCTTTCAAGAATGGAAAGAGCAGTCAATTCAGACCCTTGCCCTGGAACTCCCTAATTTAGCTAAACCCTTTGACCTTTACATTCCCGGTGAAAGGTGAATCGCCATTGGAGAATTAGTGCAAAAACTGGGACCACTTGAAATGGAACAATGCAAGAATGCCATCCAGGTAGGATAAGCTACGGTCACTAAGGAGCTTGGCCCACTGCCACATCTGGCCAAGATACTGGCGGTATCTAAAAACCTGGAAATCAGCAGCCCAAAAGGCCACCTCCCTCCTAAGGGAAAAGGACCCCACGTGGTGATCCTAACCACCAACCATGCCCTGAAGTTGCAGGGTTCGCTCCGTGGGCACACCGACCTCGAGTGAGGAGGCCCTCCAACTCCAACATCCAGAGAGATAACCGGGGGCAACAGGGCACCATGACGACTCGTGTGAACATCACTTGACCTGGAGTTTCTCTCATAAAACAACAAGAGTGTGTCCCAAAAGAGTAGACTACTGCTTGCAGGACTTACTGCACCCAGAGGGGAGCTAATAATCTTGGCGGGGGAACCGTATACCACACTGTCACCATAGAAAAGCCTACAGACACCGTGATGATGGTGGCCAATAAGACCGGCTGTACTCCTGTTTACTTCAAAAGGCTGTTGACTCAGTAGCCATCATGGTCCTTATCACCACTGACCCTGGACTGTCTGGGAGTTGAGCGGGCAGGGCTCTGACACCTGGTGCTGTTTGTACGTTAATTCAGGGGCCTAATTGAAGAAAGCGCAGACTACTGGTCAGAGCATCTAGGCTGGCAGAAACGGTCAGCCTAAGGTGGCCGAACAAATGTGGGGCGGGGTGAAACCGGCCCCCACAGCGTCTCTGCACATCTCTTTCCTGGACCCTTAAAGGTCATTAGAATCTATAACACTTCCAATGCTGGTGCTCAGGTGGACGAGCAGGGAGGCAGGGGTCCTGGGGACAATCAACGTCACCGGGAGGCTGCTGGGGAGAAGCTCTGACCCTCGCCCCAGGGTATGAGGGCTCCCAACTCAGCACTCAGCAGTTACAGAAGAAGGGTCTGCACCCTCAGCACTCCAAGAATGAGGAACGGGACAAAAGGCAGAGGAGGGGTTTGTCCCCAGCAAAGCCCATTAAAAATCCCTGGGAGATAAAAATAGAATCTGGGCAATAAAGTCAAGTCTAACCTTTTTTATCCTTTGTGCTTTGTCTAATTTCACGTGCTCCTAGGGTCCCGCATGCAGAGGTTCCACACCCGGCACTTCAGACCAGATTTCCTAGTGCAGAATGGCTGGGTCGACACCTCAGCTCCTGGGGCCCAGTGCAGACTCCACGATATAGAGCCTGAGCTACAGCCAACCCGGCCCTCGAGAGCTCCGCCGCCTCCCTCCCTCCCACTGACTCTGACAGGATCTCTACACAGCAGCCCAGCCCACAGCCCACGGGGTAGTGCATGCTCTCACCTCTCCATTCTCTGATCAAAATATAAAGTTTCCTTTGCTTGTGAACCAAACTCAGTCTCGATCTGTTGGCCCCAATGACACTGGGCAGGGGGACACTTGTTGGGGTCCACTCTGGAGGATCAGTAACAGAAATTGAGACTATTGTAACCTCAATGAACAGATGTGTGAGCCAAACTGTAGTTAACATAGAACAGTGTATAAGGCTCGGGTAAAATAAGATGTTTCTAACACTTCCATTTGATATTTCCATCACTTTTTATAAGCAAGTTCAGTGAAAAGGTTTGTCTTATTTGTCAGGTCAATATTAGAGAAACGAAGTGATTTCTTTCCAAGGATGTACATCTAATAATCTTGGTTAAACCTTCAATCTTGTTTTAAATGCTTTTCCATTGAAAATGATACCTCTCTTTCAGCTCCCCCATTTCTGAGAAGTATAAAATCTTATAATTTATTATTACCAAAGGGGAAAGGTGGGAGGAGGGATAAATTAACAGTTTGGAATTAACACATACACACTGCTATGTATAAAATAGATCATCAACAAGGAACTACTGTATAGCACAGGGAACTACACTCAACATTTTGCAATAACCTATAAGGGGAAATAATCTGAAAAAGAATAGATATTTTTATTGACATCATCTATCAATGATAGTTAAAGTGTAGCCTAAGGGAAGCTGGTGGTGAGTGCTTCTGACCCTGAAGACTTCAATCATCTAAAGTTTGGACTCTGCCTACTTCCCAAGGCCCTTAATGAACATATGTGTAGCCGTAGCTTAAAAAATTCCCCAGTTTGGGTTTCGGGGAGACACTGATTTTGAAAAAGCCCTGGTGTTCTCCTTACATGAATGGGACTCTTCCTACTGCTAAAACATGTCTGTCACACCCAGAGGATGGTATACCGTCTGATCGGGAAGAGTTTGGAAAAGGCATCTCATCTCCTCATCTCCTGGTGCTCTGGTTCACCCCTCCAGCGTCTTTACTAACAGTCTCCCCACTTGGAGATGTCAGCACTGTCAACATCCTGTTGCGTACAGTTTGGAATTTGTCCAGAGGATGAAGCAGAAGGATGAGGAACAATGAGAGACAAGTCCTAGGTGTTCAGACAGGCACATGTCACTCTAATTTCCAATCAGGAAGACGAATTGACCAAAGGCTAGGGTTGCCCATGGAAACAGTATAGGGCTTGAGGAAATCCCGCTGCTTTGTGGCCAGTTCCCATAAACACAAGTTGAACAATGGAACTCAGGGGCAGTAAAATTCACAAAACTGCAGAGTTGAAAATATCCATCACTGAAAAATGTCTTGAGGAAAGTCAGAGAAAAGGACTTGTAAGCAAGGGAGAATGGCAGGAAAGGGATTTGAGGAGGTAGAAAGGACTCGCCATTAAGCACAAGAAAAGGAGCTGAACATTGCCAACATTGCAGTTGGCCAAAAAGGGTGCATGCGTTTTTTTCTGTATATATTCAAGAAAAGGGCATACACTTTTTTAGCCAACCAAACAGGTGGGCACTGGAAGTCAATACTACAAAAGATATCACTTCGCATCAGTCAGAAGAGCCATCCTCATAAAGCGTAAACAACAGAAATGCAGGACAGGGCAACGAGAAGAGGGAGCCCTGTGAGACTTATAGTGGAAATGTATATTGCCAACGGCCATTCTGGAAAAGTGTATTGTGTTTACTAAAACATCTAAAAAATGAGCTACAGAGCATAGGGCACTTGCACTCATGGGCGTATATCTTGGGAAAAACAAAAATCGAGAGGACACAGGCACCCCAATGTTTACCCCCTCTCTGTTTAAAAGATCCTCGACTAGGATATAACTTAAATGTCTCTGGAGGGAAAAAATGGATAGAGATGTGGTACTTAGGTAGAGTGGAATATTATTCAGCCTGGAAATCAATGAAATATGGCCAGTTGTAACAACTCCGGAGGAGTTACGTATGATCATTCTAAGTGACAGAATTCAAAAAGAAAAAGACACATATCATAAGATATCACTTAAAGGTGGAATCCAAAATGGCTACACATGAAATAAATTACAAAACAAAAACATAGTCAAATATGTAGAAAACACGCATAAGGCTGCTAAACGGGAAAGGTGGGGAGGGGTGAGGCATCATCCAGGAGGTTGAAATTAGCAAAGATACCATTCCAAATACCAAACTGATAATCAACAAGACCTACACGGTAGCTAAAAGAACTGCACTCAGCACACTCAAGTCACCGGAAAAGAATATATACGACTGGTAAGAATCTGAAAAAGAATTTATTGATGACTCTCTGTACGTGAATCAAGTGGATGTACAGCAGCAAGAAACAGAGCTTTGAAAATCAGCTGTAACCAATATAGTAATAAATTGAAAAAAATAAACGACAGAGAGACAGAGAAAACCTCTTACAACTTTTCCTCAGGGACGGTGATGCAACATGGATTGAACACATCTAGACCCACAGCAAGATGAGACATAAGGCTGGAAACTGTTTGCGCTAAGAGAAATGTGAGGTTGGGTGAGGAAATGCACACCCTTTAAAGTAATACTACCTGGTACCCATTCAATGGGTCCCAAATCTGCAGGTTCAAGGGATCTTCCTACAGCTAAAACATGCATGGAAAACCCAGAGGACTGTACACCATGTGATCGGGAGATGTGTCTAAAATGCACCTCATTTATCCTCTCCTGGTGCTCCTGTTCACCATTCCAGCCACGTTACTTAGAATCTCCCCACTTGGAGAATCAGCACATTTAAACTTTTGTTTCACACATTTTGCAAATTGTGAGGAGGATGAACGGGAAGAGGGGGAACCAATGAGAGAATAGTTGTAGGGGTTTGGACGGGCACATATCACTCTAATTTCCCATTAAGAATAAGAATTAAAGAAAGGCTCAGCCTGCCTCGCCAGAGCCAAAATAGGGCCGGAAGCAATCCTGTGGGTTTGTGGCCAGCTCACAAAAGAGCAACTTAAAAAATGGAGCTCAGGGTCACTGCAATTCACAAACCTGCAGAGTTATAAATGAAAACTAATGTCCAAAAATATGTTGAGGTAAGGAAAAGAAGAGGATCTGAATGCAAGACAGAATTGCAAGAAACAGATTTCAAGAGATAGATTGGACTCGTCTTTAACGCACATGAAAAGCGGCAGAATTTCGACAATGATGCAGTTGGCCCAAAAGGGCGTATGCGTTTTTTCCTGATTATATCCAGGAAAAAACGCATACGCACTTTATGGGCAACGAAGCAAACAAGCAATGCAAATGTGCACAACAAAGAAGTCTCACTTCCCACCGGTCAAAAGGGCCATCCTAAAAAATTGTAAAAACCAGAAATGCAGGACAGGCCATGGAGAACAGGGAGCCTTTATACGCTGATGGGCAGTGTGTGAACTGCCGAGAGCCACTTTGGAGAAGTGTATGGTGGTTCCTAAATCATCTAAAAAACAGAGCTACAGAGCATAGGACACTTCCAATCATGGGAGTATATCTAGGGAAGTCTAAAAATCAACAAGACACAAGCACACCACAGTTTAGGGCTACTCTGTTTACAAGAACCTCAACTTCAGTACACCTTAAATATCCCAGGAAAGAGAACAATGGATAAAGAAGATGTGGTACTTATGTACAATGGAATATCTCTTCACCATGAAATCAATGTAATAAGGCTAGTAGAAGGATAAAGAGTGGATTTAGGTCCGATAATACTACTTGAAATAAGTCAAACAGAAAAAGAAACATATCATAAGATATCACTTATAGAGGGAGGGTAAATATGGCTGCACAAGAAATGAATTACAGAACAGAACAGTGTCTCACATTTAGAAAACACACTTATGTCAGCTTAAGGGGAAAGGAGAGGTGGGGTGATGCATAAAACCAGAGTTTGAAATTAGCACAGATACCGTTCAATAAACCAAATAGGTATTAGACAAGATCTACACCTTGCTCAATGAACTGGCCTCAACACACCCTATACACCGCAGAGAAATATATCTGAGTAATAAGAATCTTAAAACCCATGTATTGATATATCTCCATAAGGGAATCAAGTGTGTGCAGAGCGGCACAAACACAGCAGTGAAAATCAGCTAAACCTCATTATAGAAATAAATTTTAAAAAGAAAACGCTGAAACAATGAAAGAGAAAAATTCTTACAAAATTCGCTCAGGGGCTGTGATGTAACCTGGATTGACCACATATAAACCCACAGCTGGATAAGACATAAGGCTGGACACTTGGGGCTGAGAGGATTGGTGAGCTTTGGTGAGCAACTGCCGAAAGTTTAATGCAATACTTCATGCTACTCAGTCCAAGGGTCCCAACACTCCAGGTTGAAGGGAATCTTCCTACAGCTAAACCATGCTTGGGAAACCCAGCGACTGGTATACCATATGATCGGGAAAGGTTTCTAAAACGCACCTCATTTTTCCTCTCCTGGGGCTCCAGATCGACATTCCAGCCGCTTTACTAACAACATCCCCACATGGAGTCAATGCCTTTAAGTTCTGGTATCGCACAGTCTGCAGTTAGTGCAGAGGATGAATGGGAATAGGGGGAACCAGTGAGAAACTAGCTGTAGCGGTTTCAATGGGCACATGTCACTCTAATGTCACATCAGTAAGAAGAATTAACCAAAGGCACAGCAAGGTGCCCCAGAAGAAAAATAGGGCTTCAAGGAATCCTGTGGTTATGGGGCAAGACCACAAAAATAAGAGCTGAAAAATGGAGCTAAGGGCCACTGCAATTCAAAAACCTGCAGAGTTATAAAGGCCAACTATATTCAAAAAATATATTGAGGTAAGGCTATGAAGAGGCAATGAAAGCAAGGCAGAATTGCAGGAAACCAATTTCAGGAGGTAGACTGGAATTGCATTGAAAACATATGAAGAGAGTCAGAACCTCGACAATGATGCACTTGGACAAAAAGGGTGTATGCGTTTTTTCCTGAATATATTCAGGAAAAAACGCATACGCCCTTTTTGGCCAACCAAGCAAACCTGCAAAGGAAATCGGCACTACAATGAAGTCTCACTTCCCCCAGGTCAAAAGGGCCATCTGAAAAAAGTGTAAAACCCAGAAAGGCAGGACAGGCCATGGAGAACTGGGAGCCTTGTTATGCTGATGGGCGGGATGTATATTGCCAACAGACACTCGGGAGAAGTGTATGGTGTTTCCTGAAACATCTAAAAAACAAAGCAACAGAGCCTAGCGCACTTCCACTTATGGTCCTATAGCTTAGGGAAATTAAAATCAAAAAGACACAGCCACCCCAAAGTTTGGGACGGCTCTGTTTACAAGAACCTCGTTTACAGTACAAGTTCAATATCACAGAAAGTGAAAAATGGATAAAGAAGTTTGGGTACTCAAGTACAATGCAATGTCACTCAGCAATGAAATCTATGTCACCAGGCCCTTAGCAGCACAATGAGTGGATTCGGGTATGGTGATTCTAACTGAAATAAGTCACACAGAAAAAGAAACATCAATAAATATCACTAATACATGGAATGTAAACTTCGCTACAGAGGAACTGAATTACAAAACATAACAGGGTCTCAAATTGAGAAAACCAACTTATGCTTGCTTAAGGGGAAAGGTGAGTTGGGGTGCTGCATAAAACCAGAGATTGAAATGAGCACAGATAAAGTTCCTTAAGCCAAATATGGAATAGACAAGAGCTACTCCTTGCTCAACGAAGTGGACTCAACACCCCATATTAAACGCCTAAGAATGTACCTGACTAGTAAGTATCTTAAAACCTATGGATTGCTATGTCTCCAAAAGAGAATCAAGCGTGTGTACAGGGGCATAAACGCAGCAGTGAAAGGATTGGAGAGGTTCGGTGAGCAAATGAATACCCTTTGAAGTCATATTGCATGGTACCCATTCCAAGGGCCTCAACTCTCCAGGTTTAAGGTATTCTTCCTTCAGCTAAAACATGCATGTGGAACCTAGAGTATGATCAACCATGTGATCGGGAGACGTGTTCAAATATGTCTCAGTTTTCGTCACCTGGTACTCGGGTGCAACATTCCAGACGCTTTACTAACACTCTCCCGACTTGGAGAGTCAGTCCCTTTAACTTCCTGTTTGGCCCAGTTTTCAATTTCTGCGGAAGATGAACAGGAATAGCGAGAACCAATGAGAGACTAGCTGGAGGTGTCTAGACGGGCAAATTTAACTCTCATTTCCCACCAGGAAGAGGAAATAACCAAAGGCTCAGCGTGCCGTGCCGGAACCAGATTAGGGCCTGAAGCCATCCTGCGGTGTTGCGGCCAGGTCACAAGAAAGCGAGTTGAAGAAAGGAGCTCAGGGGCACTGTAATTCACAAACCTGCAGAGTTATAAATGACAGCTATCGTCCAAAACTATACTGAAGTAAGGCTGCCAAGAGGAGTTGAAAGTGGGGCAGAATTGCAGGAAACCGATTTCAGGAGGTAGACTGGAATTGCATTGAAAGCATAGGAAAAGAGGCAGAACGTCCACAATGATGCACTTGGCCAAAAAGTGCGTATGCGTTTTTTTCTGAATATATTCAGGAAAAAACGCATACGCCCTTTTTGGCCAACCAAGCAAGCTTGCAAAGGAAATCTGCAATACAATGAAGTCTCACTTCCCCCCGGTCAAAAGGGCCATCTGAAAAAAGTGTAAAATCCAGAAAGGCAGGACAGGCCATGGAGAACTGGGAGCCTTGTTATGCTGAGGGGCGGGATGTAAATTGCCAACAGACACTCGGGAGAAGTGTATGGTGTTTCCTGAAACATCTAAAAAACAAAGCAACAGAGCCTAGGGCACTTCCACTTATGGTCCTATAGCTTAGGGAAATTAAAATCAAAAAGACACAGCCACCCCAAAGTTTGGGACGCCTCTGTTTACAAGAACCTCGTTTACAGTACAAGTTCAATATCACAGAAAGAGAAAAATGGATAAAGAACTTGTGGTACTTACGTACAATGCAGTATCACTCAGCAATGAAATCTATGTCATCAGGCCCGTAGCAGCATGATGAGTGGATTCAGGTACGATGATTCTAACTGAAATAAGTCACACAGAAAAAGAAACATCATAAGATATCACTAATACACGGAATGTAAACTTGGCTACACAGGAACTGAATTCCAAAACAGAACAGGGTCTCAAATTTAGAAAACAAACTTATGCTTGCTTAAGGGGAAAGGTGAGTTGGGGTGCTGCATAAAACCAGAGATTGAAATGAGCACAGATAAAGTTCCTTAAGCCAAATATGGAATAGACAAGAGCTACTCCTTGCTCAACGAAATGGACTCAACACCCCATATTAAACGCCTAAGAATGTTCCTGACTAGTAATTATCTTAAATCCTATGGATTGCTATGTCTCCGAAAGAGAATCAAGCGTGTGTACAGGGGTATAAACGCAGCAGTGATAGGATTGGAGAGCTTCGGTGAGCAAATGAAGACCCTTTGAAGTCATATTGCATGGTACCCATTCCACGGGTCTCAACTCTCCAGGTTTAAGGTATTCTTCCTTCAGCTAAAACATGCATGTGGAACCCAGAGTATGATCAACCGTGTGAACGGCAGACGTGTTCAAATATGTCACAGTTTTCGTACCCTGGTACTCGGGTGCAACATTCCAGACGCTTTACTAACACCCTCCCGAATTGGAGAGTCAGTCCCCTTAACCTCCTGTTTGGCCCAGTTTGCAATTTCTGCGGAAGATGAACAGGAATAGCGAGAACCAATGAGAGACTAGCTGGAGGTGTCTGGACGGGCAAATTTAACTCTCATTTCCCACTAGGAAGAGGAATTAACCAAAGGCTCAGCGTGCCGTGCCAGAACCAGATTAGGGCCTGAAGCCATCCTGCGGTGTTGCGGCCAGCTCAAAAGAAAGCGAGTTGAAGAAAGGAGCTCAGGGGCACTGTAATTCACAAACCTGCAGAGTTATAAATGACAGCTATCGTCCAAAAATATACTGAAGTAAGGCTGCCAAGAGGACCTGAAAGTGGGGCAGAATTGCAGGAAACCGATTTCAGGAGGTAGACTGGAATTGCATTGAAAGCATAGGAAAAGAGGCAGAACGTCCACAATGATGCACTTGGCCAAAAAGGACGTATGCGTTTTTTCATGAATATATTCAGGAAAAAACGCATACTTCCTTTTTGGCCAACCAAGCAAGCTTGCAAAGGAAATCTGCACTACAATGAAGTCTCACTTCCCCCCGGTCAAAAGGGCCATCTGAAAAAAGTGTAAAATCCAGAAAGGCAGGACAGGCCATGGAGAACTGGGAGCCTTGTTATGCTGATGGGCGGGATGTAAATTGCCAACAGACACTCGGGAGAAGTGTATGGTGTTTCCTGAAACATCTAAAAAACAAAGCAACAGAGCCTAGGGCACTTCCACTTATGGTCCTATAGCTTAGGGAAATTAAAATCAAAAAGACACAGCCACCCCAAAGTTTGGGACGCCTCTGTTTACAAGAACCTCGTTTACAGTACAAGTTCAACATCGCAGAAAGTGAAAAATGGATAAAGAAGTTGTGGTATTTACTTACAAAGCAATATCACTCAGCAATGAAATCTATGTCATCAGGCCCTTAGCAGCACAATGAGTGGATTCAGGTATGATGATTCTAACTGAAATAAGTCACACAGAAAGAGAAACATCATAAGATATCACTAATACACGGAATGTAAACTTGGCTACACAGGAACTGAATTACAGAACAGAACAGGGTCTCAAATTTAGAAAACCAACTTATGCTTGCTTAAGGGGAAAGGTGAGTTGGGGAGCTGCATAAAACCAGAGATTGAAATGAGCACAGATAAAGTTCCTTAAGCCAAATATGGAATAGACAAGAGCTACTCCTTGCTCAACGAAATGGACTCAACACCGCATATTAAACGCCTAAGAATGTACCTGACTAGTAAGTATCTTAAAACCTATGGATTGCTATGTCTCCGAAAGAGAATCAAGCATGTGTACAGGGGCATAAACGCAGCAGTGATAGGATTGGAGAGGTTCGGTGAGCAAATGAAGACCCTTTGATGTCATATTGCATGGTACCCATTACACGGGTCTCAACTCTCCAGGTTTAAGGGATTCTTCCTTCAGCTACAACATGCATGTGGAACCCTGAGTATGATCAACCGTGTGAACGAGAGACGTGTTGAAATATGTCTCAGTTTTCCTCCCCTGGTATTCGGGTGCAACATTCCAGACGCTTTACTAACACTCTCCCCACTTGGAGAGTCAGCGCCTTTAACCTCCTGTTTGGCCCACTTTGCAATTTCTGCGGAAGATGAACAGGAATAGCGAGAACCAATGAGAGACTAGCTGGAGGTGTCTGGAAGGGCAAATTTAACTTTCATTTCCCACCAGGAAGTGTTAATAACCAAAGGCTCAGTGTGCCGTGCCGGAACCAGATTAGAGCCTGAAGCCATCCTGCGGTGTTGCGGCCAGCTCAAAAGAAAGCGAGTTGAAGAAAGGAGCTCAGGGGCACTGTAATTCACAAACCTGCAGAGTTATAAATGACAGCTATCGTCCAAAAATATACTGAAGTAAGGCTGCCAAGAGGACTTGAAAGCGGGGCAGAATTGCAGGAAACTGATTTCAGGAGGTAGACTGGAATTGCATTGAAAGCATAGGAAAGGAGGCAGAACGTCCACAATGATGCACTTGGCCAAAAAGGGCGTATGCGTTTTTTCCTGAATATATTCAGGAAAAAACGCATACGCCCTTTTTGGCCAACCAAGCAAGCTTGCAAAGGAAATCTGCACTACAATGAAGTCTCACTTCCCCCCTGTCAAAAGGGCCATCTGAAAAAAGTGTAAAATCCAGCAAGGCAGGACAGGCCATGGAGAACTGGGAGACTTGTTATGCTGATGGGCGGGATGTAAATTGCCAACAGACACTTGGGAGAAGTGTATGGTGTTTCCTGAAACATCTAAAAAACAAAGCAACAGAGCTTAGGGCACTTCCACTTATGGTCCTATAGCTTAGGGAAATTAAAATCAAAAAGACACAGCCACCCCAAAGTTTGGGACGCCTCTGTTTACAAGAACCTCGTTTACAGTACAAGTTCAACATCGCAGAAAGTGAAAAATGGATAAAGAAGTTGTGGTATTCACTTGCAAAACAATATCACTCAGCAATGAAATCTATGTCATCAGGCCCTTAGCAGCACAATGAGTGGATTCAGGTATGATGATTCTAACTGAAATAAGTCACACAGAAAAAGAAACTTCATAAGGTATCAGTAATACACGGAATGTAAACTTGGCTACACAGGAACTGAATTACAGAACAGAACAGGGTCTCAAATTTAGAAAACCAACTTATGCTTGCTTAAGGGTAAAGGTGAGTTGGGGTGCTGCATAAAACCAGAGATTGAAATGAGCACAGATAAAGTTCCTTAAGCCAAATATGGAATAGACAAGAGCTACTCCTTGCTCAACGAAATGGACTCAACACCCCATATTAAACGCCTAAGAATGTACCTGACTAGTAAGTATCTTAAAACCTATGGATTGCTATGTCTCCGAAAGAGAATCAAGCGTGTGTACAGGGGCATAAACGCAGCAGTGATAGGATTGGAGAGGTTCGGTGAGCAAATGAAGACCCTTTGAAGTCATATTGCATGGTACCCATTCCACGGGTTTCAACTACCCAGGTTTAAGGTATTCTTCCTACAGCTAAAACATGCATGTGGAACCCAGAGTATGATCAACCATGAGATCGAGAGACGTGTTCAAATATGTCTCAGTTTTCGTACCCTGGTACTCGGGTGCAACATTCCAGACGCTTTACTAACACTCCCCCGACTTGGAGAGTCAGCGCCTTTAACCTCCTGTTTGGCCCAGTTTGCAATTTCTGCGGAAGATGAACAGGAATAGCGAGAACCAATGAGAGACTAGCTGGAGGTGTCTGGACGGGCAAATTTAACTCTCATTTCCCACCAGGAAGAGGAATTAACCAAAGGCTCAGCGTGCCGTGCCGGAACCAGATTAGGGCCTGAAGCCATCCTGCGGTGTTGCGGCCAGCTCAAAAGAAAGCGAGTTGAAGAAAGGAGCTCAGGGGCACTGTAATTCACAAACCTGCAGAGTTATAAATGACAGCTATCGTCCAAAAATATACTGAAGTAAGGCTGCCAAGAGGACTTGAAAGAGGGGCAGAATTGCAGGAAACCGATTTCAGGAGGTAGACTGGAATTGCATTGAAAGCATAGGAAAAGAGGCAGAACGTCCACAATGATGCACTTGGCCAAAAAGGGCGTATGCGTTTTTTCCTGAATATATTCAGGAAAAAACGCATACGCCCTTTTTGGCCAACCAAGCAAGCTTGCAAAGGAAATCTGCACTACAATGAAGTCTCACTTCCCCCCGGTCAAAAGGGCCATCTGAAAAAAGTGTAAAATCCAGCAAGGCAGGACAGGCCATGGAGAACTGGGAGCCTTGTTATGCTGATGGGCGGGTTGTAAATTGCCAACAGACACTCGGGAGAAGTGTATGGTGTTTCCTGAAACATCTAAAAAACAAAGCAACAGAGCCTAGGGCACTTCCACTTATGGTCCTATAGCTTAGGGAAATTAAAATCAAAAAGACACAGCCACCACAATGTTTGGAACGGCTCTGTTTACAAGAACCTCGTTTACAGTACAAGTTCAACATCGCAGAAAGTGAAAAATGGATAAAGAAGTTGTGGTATTTACTTGCAAAGCAATATCACTCAGCAATGAAATCTATGTCATCAGGCCCTTAGCAGCACAATGAGTGGATTTAGGTATGATGATTCTAACTGAAATAAGTCACACAGAAAATGAAACATCATAAGGTATCAGTAATACACGGAATGTAAACTTGGCTACACAGGAACTGAATTACAGAACAGAACAGGGTCTCAAATTTAGAAAACCAACTTATGCTTGCTTAAGGGTAAAGGTGAGTTGGGGTGCTGCATAAAACCAGAGATTGAAATGAGCACAGATAAAGTTCCTTAAGCCAAATATGGAATAGACAAGAGCTACTCCTTGCTCAACGAAATGGACTCAACACCCCATATTAAACGCCTAAGAATGTACCTAACTAGTAAGTATCTTAAAACCTATGGATTGCTATGTCTCTGAAAGAGAATCAAGCGTGTGTACAGGGGCATAAACGCAGCAGTGATAGGATTGGAGAGGTTCGGTGAGCAAATGAAGACCCTTTGAAGTCATATTGCATGGTACCCATTCCACGGGTTTCAACTACCCAGGTTTAAGGTATTCTTCCTACAGCTAAAACATGCATGTGGAACCCAGAGTATGATCAACCATGAGATCGAGAGACGTGTTCAAATATGTCTCAGTTTTCGTACCCTGGTACTCGGGTGCAACATTCCAGACGCTTTACTAACACTCTCCCGACTTGGAGAGTCAGCGCCTTTAACCTCCTGTTTGGCCCAGTTTGCAATTTCTGCGGAAGATGAACAGGAATAGCGAGAACCAATGAGAGACTAGCTGGAGGTGTCTGGACGGGCAAATTTAACTCTCATTTCCCACCAGGAAGAGGAATTAACCAAAGGCTCAGCGTGCCGTGCTGGAACAAGATTAGGGCCTGAAGCCATCCTGCGGTGTTGCGGCCAGCTCAAAAGAAAGCGAGTTGAAGAAAGGAGCTCAGGGGCACTGTAATTCACAAACCTGCAGAGTTATAAATGACAGCTATCGTCCAAAAATATACTGAAGTAAGGCTGCCAAGAGGACTTGAAAGCGGGGCAGAATTGCAGGAAACCGATTTCAGGAGGTAGACTGGAATTGCATTGAAAGCATAGGAAAAGAGGCAGAACGTCCACAATGATGCACTTGGCCAAAAAGGGCGTATGCGTTTTTTCCTGAATATATTCAGGAAAAAACGCATACGCCCTTTTTGGCCAACCAAGCAAGCTTGCAAAGGAAATCTGCACTACAATGAAGTCTCACTTCCCCCCGGTCAAAAGGGCCATCTGAAAAAAGTGTAAAATCCAGCAAGGCAGGACAGGCCATGGAGAACTGGGAGCCTTGTTATGCTGCTGGGCGGGATGTAAATTGCCAACAGACACTCGGGAGAAGTGTATGGTGTTTCCTGAAACATCTAAAAAACAAAGCAACAGAGCCTAGGGCACTTCCACTTATGGTCCTATAGCTTAGGGAAATTAAAATCAAAAAGACACAGCCACCCCAAAGTTTGGGACGCCTCTGTTTACAAGAACCTCGTTTACAGTACAAGTTCAACATCGCAGAAAGTGAAAAATGGATAAAGAAGTTGTGGTATTTACTTGCAAAGCAATATCACTCAGCAATGAAATCTATGTCATCAGGCCCTTAGCAGCACAATGAGTGGATTTAGGTATGATGATTCTAACTGAAATAAGTCACACAGAAAATGAAACATCATAAGGTATCAGTAATACACGGAATGTAAACTTGCCTACACAGGAACTGAATTACAGAACAGAACAGGGTCTCAAATTTAGAAAACCAACTTATGCTTGCTTAAGGGGAAATGTGAGTTGGGGTGCTGCATAAAACCAGAGATTGAAATGAGCACAGATAAAGTTCCTTAAGCCAAATATGGAATAGACAAGAGCTACTCCTTGCTCAACGAAATGGACTCAACACCCCATATTAAACGCCTAAGAATGTACCTGACTAGTAAGTATCTTAAAACCTATGGATTGCTATGTCTCCAAAAGAGAATCAAGCGTGTGTACAGGGGCATAAACGCAGCAGTGATAGGATTGGAGAGGTTCGGTGAGCAAATGAAGACCCTTTGAAGTCATATTGCATGGTACCCATTCCACGGGTCTCAACTCTCCAGGTTTAAGGTATTCTTCCTTCAGCTAAAACATGCATGTGGAACCCAGAGTATGATCAACCGTGTGAACGGGAGACGTGTTCAAATATGTCTCAGTTTTCCTCCCC
Source organism: Grampus griseus (assembly GCF_964374135.1). Taxonomy (NCBI): domain Eukaryota; kingdom Metazoa; phylum Chordata; class Mammalia; order Artiodactyla; family Delphinidae; genus Grampus; species Grampus griseus. The sequence goes on from NW_028132907.1 coordinate 115,833, forward strand.
TGGTACTCGGGTGCAACATTCCAGATTCTTTACTAACACTCTCCCGACTTGGAGAGTCAGCGCCTTTAACCTCCTGTTTGGCCCAGTTTGCAATTTCTGCGGAAGATGAACAGGAATAAGGAGAACCAATGAGAGACTAGCTGGAGTTGTCTGGACGGGCAAATTTAACTCTCATTTCCCACCAGGAAGAGGAAATAACCAAAGGCTCAGCGTGCCGTGCCGGAACCAGATTAGAGCCTGAAGCCATCCTGCGGTGTTGCGGCCAGCTCAAAAGAAAGCGAGTTGAAGAAAGTAGCTCAGGGGCACTGTAATTCACAAACCTGCAGAGTTATAAATGACAGCTATCGTCCAAAAATATAGTGAAGTAAGGCTGCCAAGAGGACTTGAAAGCGGGGCAGAATTGCAGGAAACCGATTTCAGGAGGTAGACTGGAATTGCATTGAAAGCATAGGAAAAGAGGCAGAACGTCCACAATGATGCACTTGGCCAAAAAGGGCGTATGCGTTTTTTCCTGAATATATTCAGGAAAAAACGCATACGCCCTTTTTGGCCAACCAAGCAAGCTTGCAAAGGAAATCTGCACTACAATGAAGTCTCACTTCCCCCCGGTCAAAAGGGCCATCTGAAAAAAGTGTAAAATCCAGCAAGGCAGGACAGGCCATGGAGAACTGGGAGCCTTGTTATGCTGCTGGGCGGGATGTAAATTGCCAAGAGACACTCGGGAGAAGTGTATGGTGTTTCCTGAAACATCTGAAAAACAAAGCAACAGAGCCTAGGGCACTTCCACTTATGGTCCTATAGCTTAGGGAAATTAAAATCAAAAAGACACAGCCACCCCAAAGTTTGGGACGCCTCTGTTTACAAGAACCTCGTTTACAGTACAAGTTCAACATCGCAGAAAGTGAAAAATGGATAAAGAACTTTTGGTATTTACTTACAAAGCAATATCACTCAGCAATGAAATCTATGTCATCAGGCCCTTAGCAGCACAATGAGTGGATTCAGGCATGATGATTCTAACTGAAATAAGTCACACAGAAAAAGAAACATCATAAGATATCAGTAATACACGGAATGTAAACTTGGCTACACAGGAACTGAATTTCAAAACAGAACAGTGTCTCAAATTTAGAAAACCAACTTATGCTTGCTTAAGGTGAAAGGTGAGTTGGGGTGCTGCATAAAACCAGAGATTGAAATGAGCACAGATAAAGTTCCTTAAGCCAAATATGGAATAGACAAGAGCTACTCCTTGCTCAACGAAATGGACTCAACACCCCATATTAAACGCCTAAGAATGTACCTGACTAGTAAGTATCTTAAAACCTATGGATTGCTATGTCTCCGAAAGAGAATCAAGCGTGTGTACAGGGGCATAAACACAGCAGTGATAGGATTGGAGAGGTTCGGTGAGCAAATGAAGACCCTTTGAAGTCATATTGCATGGTACCCATTCCACGGGTTTCAACTACCCAGGTTTAAGGTATTCTTCCTACAGCTAAAACATGCATGTGGAACCCAGAGTATGATCAACCATGTGATCGGGAGACGTGTTCAAATATGTCTCAGTTTTCGTACCCTGGTACTCGGGTGCAACATTCCAGACGCTTTACTAACACTCTCCTGACTTGGAGAGTCAGTCCCTTTAACCTCCTGTTTGGCCCAGTTTGCAATTTCTGCGGAACATGAACAGGAATAGGGATAACCAATGAGAGACTAGCTGGAGTTGTCTGGACGGGCAAATTTAACTCTCATTTCCCACCAGGAAGAGGAAATAACCAAAGGCTCAGTGTGCCGTGCCGGAACCAGATTAGGGCCTGAAGCCATCCTGCGGTGTTGCGGCCAGGTCACAAGAAAGCGAGTTGAAGAAAGGAGCTCAGCGGCACTGTAATTCACAAACCTGCAGAGTTATAAATGACAGCTATCGTCCAAAAATATACTGAAGTAAGGCTGCCAAGAGGACTTGAAAGCGGGGCAGAATTGCAGGAAACCGATTTCAGGAGGTAGACTGGAATTGCATTGAAAGCATAGGAAAAGAGGCAGAACGTCCACAATGATGCACTTGGCCAAAAAGGGCGTATGCGTTTTTTCCTGAATATATTCAGGAAAAAACGCATACGCCCTTTTTGGCCAACCAAGCAAGCTTGCAAAGGAAATCTGCACTACAATGAAGTCTCACTTCCCCCCGGTCAAAAGGGCCATCTGAAAAAAGTGTAAAATCCAGCAAGGCAGGACAGGCCATGGAGAACTGGGAGACTTGTTATGCTGATGGGCGGGATGTAAATTGCCAACAGACACTCGGGAGAAGTGTATGGTGTTTCCTGAAACATCTAAAAAGCAAAGCAACAGAGCTTAGGGCACTTCCACTTATGGTCCTATAGCTTAGGGAAATTAAAATCAAAAAGACACAGCCACCCCAAAGTTTGGGACGCCTCTGTTTACAAGAACCTCGTTTACAGTACAAGTTCAACATCGCAGAAAGTGAAAAATGGATAAAGAAGTTGTGGTATTCACTTGGAAATCAATATCACTCAGCAATGAAATCTATGTCATCAGGCCCTTAGCAGCACAATGAGTGGATTCAGGTATGATGATTCTAACTGAAATAAGTCACACAGAAAAAGAAACATCATAAGGTATCAGTAATACACGGAATGTAAACTTGGCTACACAGGAACTGAATTACAGAACAGAACAGGGTCTCAAATTTAGAAAACCAACTTATGCTTGCTTAAGGGTAAAGGTGAGTTGGGGTGCTGCATAAAACCAGAGATTGAAATGAGCACAGATAAAGTTCCTTAAGCCAAATATGGAATAGACAAGAGCTACTCCTTGCTCAACGAAATGGACTCAACACCCCATATTAAACGCCTAAGAATGTACCTGACTAGTAAGTATCTTAAAACCTATGGATTGCTATGTCTCCGAAAGAGAATCAAGCGTGTGTACAGGGGCATAAACACAGCAGTGATAGGATTGGAGAGGTTCGGTGAGCAAATGAAGACCCTTTGATGTCATATTGCATGGTACCCATTCCACGGGTTTCAACTACCCAGGTTTAAGGTATTCTTCCTTCAGCTAAAACATGCATGTGGAACCCAGAGTATGATCAACCATGTGATCGGGAGACGTGTTCAAATATGTCTCAGTTTTCGTACCCTGGTACTCGGGTGCAACATTCCAGACGCTTTACTAACACTCTCCCGACTTGGAGAGTCAGTCCCTTTAACCTCCCGTTTAGCCCAGTTTGCAATTTCTGCGGAAGATGAACAGGAATAGCGAGAACCAATGAGAGACTAGCTGGAGGTGTCTGGACGGGCAAATTTAACTCTCATTTCCCACCAGGAAGAGGAATTAACCAAAGGCTCAGCGTGCCGTGCTGGAACAAGATTAGGGCCTGAAGCCATCCTGCGGTGTTGCGGCCAGCTCAAAAGAAAGCGAGTTGAAGAAAGGAGCTCAGGGGCACTGTAATTCACAAACCTGCAGAGTTATAAATGACAGCTATCGTCCAAAAATATACTGAAGTAAGGCTGCCAAGAGGACTTGAAAGCGGGGCAGAATTGCAGGAAACCGATTTCAGGAGGTAGACTGGAATTGCATTGAAAGCATAGGAAAAGAGGCAGAACGTCCACAATGGTGCACTTGGCCAAAAAGGGCGTATGCGTTTTTTCCTGAATATATTCAGGAAAAAACGCATACGCCCTTTTTGGCCAACCAAGCAAGCTTGCAAAGGAAATCTGCACTACAATGAAGTCTCACTTCCCCCCGGTCAAAAGGGCCATCTGAAAAAAGTGTAAAATCCAGCAAGGCAGGACAGGCCATGGAGAACTGGGAGCCTTGTTATGCTGCTGGGCGGGATGTAAATTGCCAACAGACACTTGGGAGAAGTGTATGGTGTTTCCTGAAACATCTAAAAAACAAAGCAACAGAGCCTAGGGCACTTCCACTTATGGTCCTATAGCTTAGGGAAATTAAAATCAAAAAGACACAGCCACCCCAAAGTTTGGGACGCCTCTGTTTACAAGAACCTCGTTTACAGTACAAGTTCAACATCGCAGAAAGTGAAAAATGGATAAAGAAGTTGTGGTATTTACTTGCAAAGCAATATCACTCAGCAATGAAATCTATGTCATCAGGCCCTTAGCAGCACAATGAGTGGATTCAGGTATGATGATTCTAACTGAAATAAGTCACACAGAAAAAGAAACATCATAAGGTATCAGTAATACACGGAATGTAAACTTGCCTACACAGGAACTGAATTACAGAACAGAACAGGGTCTCAAATTTAGAAAACCAACTTATGCTTGCTTAAGGGGAAAGGTGAGTTGGGGTGCTGCATAAAACCAGAGATTGAAATGAGCACAGATAAAGTTCCTTAAGCCAAATATGGAATAGACAAGAGCTACTCCTTGCTCAACGAAATGGACTCAACACCCCATATTAAACGCCTAAGAATGTACCTGACTAGTAAGTATCTTAAAACCTATGGATTGCTATGTCTCCAAAAGAGAATCAAGCGTGTGTACAGGGGCATAAACGCAGCAGTGATAGGATTGGAGAGGTTCGGTGAGCAAATGAAGACCCTTTGAAGTCATATTGCATGGTACCCATTCCACGGGTCTCAACTCTCCAGGTTTAAGGTATTCTTCCTTCAGCTAAAACATGCATGTGGAACCCAGAGTATGATCAACCGTGTGAACGGGAGACGTGTTCAAATATGTCTCAGTTTTCCTCCCCTGGTACTCGGGTGCAACATTCCAGATTCTTTACTAACACTCTCCCGACTTGGAGAGTCAGCGCCTTTAACCTCCTGTTTGGCCCAGTTTGCAATTTCTGCGGAAGATGAACAGGAATAAGGAGAACCAATGAGAGACTAGCTGGAGTTGTCTGGACGGGCAAATTTAACTCTCATTTCCCACCAGGAAGAGGAAATAACCAAAGGCTCAGCGTGCCGTGCCGGAACCAGATTAGAGCCTGAAGCCATCCTGCGGTGTTGCGGCCAGCTCAAAAGAAAGCGAGTTGAAGAAAGTAGCTCAGGGGCACTGTAATTCACAAACCTGCAGAGTTATAAATGACAGCTATCGTCCAAAAATATAGTGAAGTAAGGCTGCCAAGAGGACTTGAAAGCGGGGCAGAATTGCAGGAAACCGATTTCAGGAGGTAGACTGGAATTGCATTGAAAGCATAGGAAAAGAGGCAGAACGTCCACAATGATGCACTTGGCCAAAAAGGGCGTATGCGTTTTTTCCTGAATATATTCAGGAAAAAACGCATACGCCCTTTTTGGCCAACCAAGCAAGCTTGCAAAGGAAATCTGCACTACAATGAAGTCTCACTTCCCCCCGGTCAAAAGGGCCATCTGAAAAAAGTGTAAAATCCAGCAAGGCAGGACAGGCCATGGAGAACTGGGAGCCTTGTTATGCTGCTGGGCGGGATGTAAATTGCCAAGAGACACTCGGGAGAAGTGTATGGTGTTTCCTGAAACATCTGAAAAACAAAGCAACAGAGCCTAGGGCACTTCCACTTATGGTCCTATAGCTTAGGGAAATTAAAATCAAAAAGACACAGCCACCCCAAAGTTTGGGACGCCTCTGTTTACAAGAACCTCGTTTACAGTACAAGTTCAACATCGCAGAAAGTGAAAAATGGATAAAGAACTTTTGGTATTTACTTACAAAGCAATATCACTCAGCAATGAAATCTATGTCATCAGGCCCTTAGCAGCACAATGAGTGGATTCAGGCATGATGATTCTAACTGAAATAAGTCACACAGAAAAAGAAACATCATAAGATATCACTAATACACGGAATGTAAACTTGGCTACACAGGAACTGAATTTCAAAACAGAACAGTGTCTCAAATTTAGAAAACCAACTTATGCTTGCTTAAGGGTAAAGGTGAGTTGGGGTGCTGCATAAAACCAGAGATTGAAATGAGCACAGATAAAGTTCCTTAAGCCAAATATGGAATAGACAAGAGCTACTCCTTGCTCAACGAAATGGACTCAACACCCCATATTAAACGCCTAAGAATGTACCTGACTAGTAAGTATCTTAAAACCTATGGATTGCTATGTCTCCGAAAGAGAATCAAGCGTGTGTACAGGGGCATAAACACAGCAGTGATAGGATTGGAGAGGTTCGGTGAGCAAATGAAGACCCTTTGAAGTCATATTGCATGGTACCCATTCCACGGGTTTCAACTACCCAGGTTTAAGGTATTCTTCCTACAGCTAAAACATGCATGTGGAACCCAGAGTATGATCAACCATGTGATCGGGAGACGTGTTCAAATATGTCTCAGTTTTCGTACCCTGGTACTCGGGTGCAACATTCCAGACGCTTTACTAACACTCTCCTGACTTGGAGAGTCAGTCCCTTTAACCTCCTGTTTGGCCCAGTTTGCAATTTCTGTGGAACATGAACAGGAATAGGGATAACCAATGAGAGACTAGCTGGAGTTGTCTGGACGGGCAAATTTAACTCTCATTTCCCACCAGGAAGAGGAAATAACCAAAGGCTCAGTGTGCCGTGCCGGAACCAGATTAGGGCCTGAAGCCATCCTGCGGTGTTGCGGCCAGGTCACAAGAAAGCGAGTTGAAGAAAGGAGCTCAGCGGCACTGTAATTCACAAACCTGCAGAGTTATAAATGACAGCTATCGTCCAAAAATATACTGAAGTAAGGCTGCCAAGAGGACTTGAAAGCGGGGCAGAATTGCAGGAAACCGATTTCAGGAGGTAGACTGGAATTGCATTGAAAGCATAGGAAAAGAGGCAGAACGTCCACAATGATGCACTTGGCCAAAAAGGGCGTATGCGTTTTTTCCTGAATATATTCAGGAAAAAACGCATACGCCCTTTTTGGCCAACCAAGCAAGCTTGCAAAGGAAATCTGCACTACAATGAAGTCTCACTTCCCCCCGGTCAAAAGGGCCATCTGAAAAAAGTGTAAAATCCAGCAAGGCAGGACAGGCCATGGAGAACTGGGAGACTTGTTATGCTGATGGGCGGGATGTAAATTGCCAACAGACACTCGGGAGAAGTGTATGGTGTTTCCTGAAACATCTAAAAAGCAAAGCAACAGAGCTTAGGGCACTTCCACTTATGGTCCTATAGCTTAGGGAAATTAAAATCAAAAAGACACAGCCACCCCAAAGTTTGGGACGCCTCTGTTTACAAGAACCTCGTTTACAGTACAAGTTCAACATCGCAGAAAGTGAAAAATGGATAAAGAAGTTGTGGTATTCACTTGGAAATCAATATCACTCAGCAATGAAATCTATGTCATCAGGCCCTTAGCAGCACAATGAGTGGATTCAGGTATGATGATTCTAACTGAAATAAGTCACACAGAAAAAGAAACATCATAAGGTATCAGTAATACACGGAATGTAAACTTGGCTACACAGGAACTGAATTACAGAACAGAACAGGGTCTCAAATTTAGAAAACCAACTTATGCTTGCTTAAGGGTAAAGGTGAGTTGGGGTGCTGCATAAAACCAGAGATTGAAATGAGCACAGATAAAGTTCCTTAAGCCAAATATGGAATAGACAAGAGCTACTCCTTGCTCAACGAAATGGACTCAACACCCCATATTAAACGCCTAAGAATGTACCTGACTAGTAAGTATCTTAAAACCTATGGATTGCTATGTCTCCGAAAGAGAATCAAGCGTGTGTACAGGGGCATAAACACAGCAGTGATAGGATTGGAGAGGTTCGGTGAGCAAATGAAGACCCTTTGATGTCATATTGCATGGTACCCATTCCACGGGTTTCAACTACCCAGGTTTAAGGTATTCTTCCTTCAGCTAAAACATGCATGTGGAACCCAGAGTATGATCAACCATGTGATCGGGAGACGTGTTCAAATATGTCTCAGTTTTCGTACCCTGGTACTCGGGTGCAACATTCCAGACGCTTTACTAACACTCTCCCGACTTGGAGAGTCAGTCCCTTTAACCTCCCGTTTAGCCCAGTTTGCAATTTCTGCGGAAGATGAACAGGAATAGCGAGAACCAATGAGAGACTAGCTGGAGGTGTCTGGACGGGCAAATTTAACTCTCATTTCCCACCAGGAAGAGGAATTAACCAAAGGCTCAGCGTGCCGTGCTGGAACAAGATTAGGGCCTGAAGCCATCCTGCGGTGTTGCGGCCAGCTCAAAAGAAAGCGAGTTGAAGAAAGGAGCTCAGGGGCACTGTAATTCACAAACCTGCAGAGTTATAAATGACAGCTATCGTCCAAAAATATACTGAAGTAAGGCTGCCAAGAGGACTTGAAAGCGGGGCAGAATTGCAGGAAACCGATTTCAGGAGGTAGACTGGAATTGCATTGAAAGCATAGGAAAAGAGGCAGAACGTCCACAATGGTGCACTTGGCCAAAAAGGGCGTATGCGTTTTTTCCTGAATATATTCAGGAAAAAACGCATACGCCCTTTTTGGCCAACCAAGCAAGCTTGCAAAGGAAATCTGCACTACAATGAAGTCTCACTTCCCCCCGGTCAAAAGGGCCATCTGAAAAAAGTGTAAAATCCAGCAAGGCAGGACAGGCCATGGAGAACTGGGAGCCTTGTTATGCTGCTGGGCGGGATGTAAATTGCCAACAGACACTTGGGAGAAGTGTATGGTGTTTCCTGAAACATCTAAAAAACAAAGCAACAGAGCCTAGGGCACTTCCACTTATGGTCCTATAGCTTAGGGAAATTAAAATCAAAAAGACACAGCCACCCCAAAGTTTGGGACGCCTCTGTTTACAAGAACCTCGTTTACAGTACAAGTTCAACATCGCAGAAAGTGAAAAATGGATAAAGAAGTTGTGGTATTTACTTGCAAAGCAATATCACTCAGCAATGAAATCTATGTCATCAGGCCCTTAGCAGCACAATGAGTGGATTCAGGTATGATGATTCTAACTGAAATAAGTCACACAGAAAAAGAAACATCATAAGGTATCAGTAATACACGGAATGTAAACTTGCCTACACAGGAACTGAATTACAGAACAGAACAGGGTCTCAAATTTAGAAAACCAACTTATGCTTGCTTAAGGGGAAATGTGAGTTGGGGTGCTGCATAAAACCAGAGATTGAAATGAGCACAGATAAAGTTCCTTAAGCCAAATATGGAATAGACAAGAGCTACTCCTTGCTCAACGAAATGGACTCAACACCCCATATTAAACGCCTAAGAATGTACCTGACTAGTAAGTATCTTAAAACCTATGGATTGCTATGTCTCCAAAAGAGAATCAAGCGTGTGTACAGGGGCATAAACGCAGCAGTGATAGGATTGGAGAGGTTCGGTGAGCAAATGAAGACCCTTTGAACTCATATTGCATGGTACCCATTCCACGGGTCTCAACTCTCCAGGTTTAAGGTATTCTTCCTTCAGCTAAAACATGCATGTGGAACCCAGAGTATGATCAACCGTGTGAACGGGAGACGTGTTCAAATATGTCTCAGTTTTCCTCCCCTGGTACTCGGGTGCAACATTCCAGGTTCTTTACTAACACTCTCCCGACTTGGAGAGTCAGCGCCTTTAACCTCCTGTTTGGCCCAGTTTGCAATTTCTGCGGAAGATGAACAGGAATAAGGAGAACCAATGAGAGACTAGCTGGAGTTGTCTGGACGGGCAAATTTAACTCTCATTTCCCACCAGGAAGAGGAAATAACCAAAGGCTCAGCGTGCCGTGCCGGAACCAGATTAGAGCCTGAAGCCATCCTGCGGTGTTGCGGCCAGCTCAAAAGAAAGCGAGTTGAAGAAAGTAGCTCAGGGGCACTGTAATTCACAAACCTGCAGAGTTATAAATGACAGCTATCGTCCAAAAATATAGTGAAGTAAGGCTGCCAAGAGGACTTGAAAGCGGGGCAGAATTGCAGGAAACCGATTTCAGGAGGTAGACTGGAATTGCATTGAAAGCATAGGAAAAGAGGCAGAACGTCCACAATGATGCACTTGGCCAAAAAGGGCGTATGCGTTTTTTCCTGAATATATTCAGGAAAAAACGCATACGCCCTTTTTGGCCAACCAAGCAAGCTTGCAAAGGAAATCTGCACTACAATGAAGTCTCACTTCCCCCCGGTCAAAAGGGCCATCTGAAAAAAGTGTAAAATCCAGCAAGGCAGGACAGGCCATGGAGAACTGGGAGCCTTGTTATGCTGCTGGGCGGGATGTAAATTGCCAAGAGACACTCGGGAGAAGTGTATGGTGTTTCCTGAAACATCTGAAAAACAAAGCAACAGAGCCTAGGGCACTTCCACTTATGGTCCTATAGCTTAGGGAAATTAAAATCAAAAAGACACAGCCACCCCAAAGTTTGGGACGCCTCTGTTTACAAGAACCTCGTTTACAGTACAAGTTCAACATCGCAGAAAGTGAAAAATGGATAAAGAACTTTTGGTATTTACTTACAAAGCAATATCACTCAGCAATGAAATCTATGTCATCAGGCCCTTAGCAGCACAATGAGTGGATTCAGGCATGATGATTCTAACTGAAATAAGTCACACAGAAAAAGAAACATCATAAGATATCAGTAATACACGGAATGTAAACTTGGCTACACAGGAACTGAATTTCAAAACAGAACAGTGTCTCAAATTTAGAAAACCAACTTATGCTTGCTTAAGGTGAAAGGTGAGTTGGGGTGCTGCATAAAACCAGAGATTGAAATGAGCACAGATAAAGTTCCTTAAGCCAAATATGGAATAGACAAGAGCTACTCCTTGCTCAACGAAATGGACTCAACACCCCATATTAAACGCCTAAGAATGTACCTGACTAGTAAGTATCTTAAAACCTATGGATTGCTATGTCTCCGAAAGAGAATCAAGCGTGTGTACAGGGGCATAAACACAGCAGTGATAGGATTGGAGAGGTTCGGTGAGCAAATGAAGACCCTTTGAAGTCATATTGCATGGTACCCATTCCACGGGTTTCAACTACCCAGGTTTAAGGTATTCTTCCTACAGCTAAAACATGCATGTGGAACCCAGAGTATGATCAACCATGTGATCGGGAGACGTGTTCAAATATGTCTCAGTTTTCGTACCCTGGTACTCGGGTGCAACATTCCAGACGCTTTACTAACACTCTCCGGACTTGGAGAGTCAGTCCCTTTAACCTCCTGTTTGGCCCAGTTTGCAATTTCTGCGGAAGATGAACAGGAATAGGGAGAACCAATGAGAGACTAGCTGGAGTTGTCTGGACGGGCAAATTTAACTCTCATTTCCCACCAGGAAGAGGAAATAACCAAAGGCTCAGTGTGCCGTGCCGGAACCAGATTAGGGCCTGAAGCCATCCTGCGGTGTTGCGGCCAGGTCACAAGAAAGCGAGTTGAAGAAAGGAGCTCAGCGGCACTGTAATTCACAAACCTGCAGAGTTATAAATGACAGCTATCGTCCAAAAATATACTGAAGTAAGGCTGCCAAGAGGACTTGAAAGAGGGGCAGAATTGCAGGAAACCGATTTCAGGAGGTAGACTGGAATTGCATTGAAAGCATAGGAAAAGAGGCAGAACGTCCACAATGATGCACTTGGCCAAAAAGGGCGTATGCGTTTTTTCCTGAATATATTCAGGGAAAAACGCATACGCCCTTTTTGGCCAACCAAGCAAGCTTGCAAAGGAAATCTGCACTACAATGAAGTCTCACTTCCCCCCGGTCAAAAGGGCCATCTGAAAAAAGTGTAAAATCCAGCAAGGCAGGACAGGCCATGGAGAACTGGGAGCCTTGTTATGCTGATGGGCGGGATGTAAATTGCCAACAGACACTCGGGAGAAGTGTATGGTGTTTCCTGAAACATCTAAAAAACAAAGCAACAGAGCCTAGGGCACTTCCACTTATGGTCCTATAGCTTAGGGAAATTAAAATCAAAAAGACACAGCCACCCCAAAGTTTGCGACGCCTCTGTTTACAAGAACCTCGTTTACAGTACAAGTTCAACATCGCAGAAAGTGAAAAATGGATAAAGAAGTTGTGGTATTTACTTGCAAAGCAATATCACTCAGCAATGAAATCTATGTCATCAGGCCCTTAGCAGCACAATGAGTGGATTCAGGTACGATGATTCTAACTGAAATAAGTCACACAGAAAAAGAAACATCATAAGATATCACTAATACACGGAATGTAAACTTGGCTACACAGGAACTGAATTACAGAACAGAACAGGGTCTCAAATTTAGAAAACCAACTTATGCTTGCTTAAGAGGAAAGGTGAGTTGGGGTGCTGCATAAAACCAGAGATTGAAATGAGCACAGATAAAGTTCCTTAAGCCAAATATGGAATAGACAAGAGCTACTCCCTGCTCAACGAAATGGACTCAACACCGCATATTAAACGCCTAAGAATGTACCTGACTAGTAAGTATCTTAAAACCTATGGATTGCTATGTCTCCGAAAGAGAATCAAGCATGTGTACAGGGGCATAAATGCAGCAGTGATAGGATTGGAGAGGTTCGGTGAGCAAATGAAGACCCTTTGAAGTCATATTGCATGGTACCCATTCCACGGGTCTCAACTCTCCAGGTTTAAGGTATTCTTCCTTCAGCTAAAACATGCATGTGGAACCCAGAGTATGATCAACCGTGTGAACGGGAGATGTGTTCAAATATGTCTCAGTTTTCCTCCCCTGGTACTCGGGTGCAACATTCCAGACGCTTTACTAACACTCTCCCCACTTGGAGAGTCAGCGCCTTTAACCTCCTGTTTGGCCCAGTTTGCAATTTCTGCGGAAGATGAACAGGAATAGGGAGAACCAATGAGAGACTAGCTGGAGGAGTCTGGACGGGCAAAATTAACTCTCATTTCCCACAGGGAAGAGGAATAAACCAAAGGCTCAGCGTGCCGTGCCGGAACCAGATTAGGGCCTGAAGCCATCCTGCGGTGTTGCTCCCAGCTCAAAAGAAAGCGAGTTGAAGAAAGGAGCTCAGGGGCACTGTAATTCACAAACCTGCAGAGTTATAAATGACAGCTATTGTCCAAAAATATACTGAAGTAAGGCTGCCAAGAGGACTTGAAAGCGGGGCAGAATTGCAGGAAACCGATTTCAGGAGGTAGACAGGAATTGCATTGAAAGCATAGGAAAAGAGGCAGAACGTCCACAATGATGCACTTGGCCAAAAAGGGCGTATGCGTTTTTTCCTGAATATATTCAGGAAAAAACGCATACGCCCTTTTTGGCCAACCAAGCAAGCTTGCAAAGGAAATCTGCACTACAATGAAGTCTCACTTCCCCCTGGTCAAAAGGGCCATCTGAAAAAAGTGTAAAATCCAGAAAGGCAGGACAGGCCATGGAGAACTGGGAGCCTTGTTATGCTGATGGGCGGGATGTAAATTGCCAACAGACACTCGGGAGAAGTGTATTGTGTTTCCTGAAACATCTAAAAAACAAAGCAACAGAGCCTAGGGCACTTCCACTTATGGTCCTATAGCTTAGGGAAATTAAAATAAAAAAGACACAGCCACCCCAAAGTTTGGGACGCCTCTGTTTACAAGAACCTCTTTTACAGTAGAAGTTCAACATCGCAGAAAGTGAAAAATGGATAAAGAAGATGTGGTATTTACTTACAAAGCAATATTACTCAGCAATGAAATCTATGTCATCAGGCTCTTAGCAGCACAATGAGTGGATTCAGGTATGATGATTCTAACTGAAATAAGTCACACAGAAAAAGAAACATCATAAGATATCACTAATACACGGAATGTAAACTTGGCTACACAGGAACTGAATTATAGAACAGAACAGGGTCTCAAATTTAGAAAACCAACTTATGCTTGCTTAAGAGGAAAGGTGAGTTGGGGTGCTGCATAAAACCAGAGATTGAAATGAGCACAGATAAAGTTCCTTAAGCCAAATATGGAATAGACAAGAGCTACTCCTTGCTCAACGAAATGGACTCAACACCGCATATTAAACGCCTAAGAATGTACCTGACTAGTAAGTATCTTAAAACCTATGGATTGCTATGTCTCCGAAAGAGAATCAAGCATGTGTACAGGGGCATAAACGCAGCAGTGATAGGATTGGAGAGGTTCGGTGAGCAAATGAAGACCCTTTGAAGTCATATTGCATGGTACCCATTCCACGGGTTTCAACTACCCAGGTTTAAGGTATTCTTCCTTCAGCTAAAACATGCATGTGGAACCTAGAGTATGATCAACCATGTGATCGGGAGACGTGTTCAAATATGTCTCAGTTTTCCTCCCCTGGTACTCGGGTGCAACATTCCAGACGCTTTAATAACACTCTCCCGACTTGGAGAATCAGTCCCTTTAACCTCCTGTTTGGCCCAGTTTGCAATTTCTGGGGAAGATGAAAAGGAATAGCGAGAACCAATGAGAGACTAGCTGGAGGTGGCTGGACGGGCAAATTTAACTCTCATTTCCCACCAGGAAGAGGAAATAACCAAAGGCTCAGCGTGCCGTGCCGGAACCAGATTAGGGCCTGAAGCCATCCTGCGGTGTTGCGGCCAGGTCACAAGAAAGCGAGTTGAAGAAAGGAGCTCAGGGGCACTGTAATTCACAAACCTGCAGAGTTATAAATGACAGCTATCGTCCAAAAATATACTGAAGTAAGGCTGCCAAGAGGACTTGAAAGCGGGGCAGAATTGCAGGAAACCGATTTCAGGAGGTACACTGGAATTGCATTGAAAGCACAGGAAAAGAGGCAGAACGTCCACAATGATGCACTTGGCCAAAAAGGGCGTATGCGTTTTTTCCTGAATATATTCAGGAAAAAACGCATACGCCCTTTTTGGCCAACCCAGCAAGCTTGCAAAGGAAATCTGCACTACAATGAAGTCTCACTTCCCCCCGGTCAAAAGGGCCATCTGAAAAAAGTGTAAAATCCAGAAAGGCAGGACAGGCCATGGAGAACTGGGAGCCTTGTTATGCTGATGGGCGGGATGGAAATTGCCAACAGACACTCGGGAGAAGTGTATGGTGTTTCCTGAAACATCTAAAAAACAAAGCAACAGAGCCTAGGGCACTTCCACTTATGGTCCTATAGCTTAGGGAAATTAAAATTAAAAAGACACAGCCACCCCAAAGTTTGGGACGCCTCTGTTTACAAGAACCTCGTTTACAGTACAAGTTCAACATCGCAGAAAGTGAAAAATGGATAAAGAACTTGTGGTATTTACTTACAAAGCAATATCACTCAGCAATGAAATCTATGTCATCAGGCTCTTAGCAGCACAATGAGTGGATTCAGGTATGATGATTCTAACTGAAATAAGTCACACAGAAAAAGAAACATAATAAGATATCACTAATACACGGAATGTAAACTTGGCTACACAGGAACTGAATTACAGAACAGAACAGGGTCTCAAATTTAGAAAACCAACTTATGCTTGCTTAAGAGGAAAGGTGAGTTGGGGTGCTGCATAAAACCAGAGATTGAAATGAGCACAGATAAAGTTCCTTAAGCCAAATATGGAATAGACAAGAGCTACTCCTTGCTCAACGAAATGGACTCAACACCGCATATTAAACGCCTAAGAATGTACCTGACTAGTAAGTATCTTAAAACCTATGGATTGCTATGTCTCCGAAAGAGAATCAAGCATGTGTACAGAGGCATAAACGCAGCAGTGATAGGATTGGAGAGGTTCGGTGAGCAAATGAAGACCCTTTGAAGTCATATTGCATGGTACCCATTCCACGGGTTTCAACTACCCAGGTTTAAGGTATTCTTCCTTCAGCTAAAACATGCATGTGGAACCTAGAGTATGATCAACCATGTGATCGGGAGACGTGTTCAAATATGTCTCAGTTTTTGTCCCCTGGTACTCGGGTGCAACATTCCAGACGCTTTACTAACACTCTCCCCACTTGGAGAGTCAGCGCCTTTAACCTCCTGTTTGGCCCAGTTTGCAATTTCTGCGGAAGATGAACAGGAATAGGGAGAACCAATGAGAGACTAGCTGGAGGTGTCTGGACGGGCAAATTTAACTCTCATTTCCCACCAGGAAGAGGAAATAACCAAAGGCTCATCGTGCCGTGCCGGAACCAGATTAGGGCCTGAAGCCATCCTGCGGTGTTGCGGCCAGCACAAAAGAAAGCGAGTGAAGAAAGGAGCTTAGGGGCACTGTAATTCACAAACCTGCAGAGTTATAAATGACAGCTATCGTCTAAAAATATACTGAAGTAAGGCTGCCAAGAGGACTTGAAAGAGGGGCAGAATTGCAGGAAACCGATTTCAGGAGGTAGACTGGAATTGCATTGGAAGCATAGGAAAAGAGGCAGAACGTCCACAATGATGCACTTGGCCAAAAAGGGCGTATACGTTTTTTCCTGAATATATTCAGGAAAAAACGCATACGCTCTTTTTGGCCAACCAAGCAAGCTTGCAAAGGAAATCTGCACTACAATGAAGTCTCACTTCCCCCCGGTCAAAAGGGCCATCTGAAAAAAGTGTAAAATCCAGAAAGGCAGGACAGGCCATGGAGAACTGGGAGCCTTGTTATGCTGATGGGCGGGATGTAAATTGCCAACAGACACTCGGGAGAAGTTTATGGTGTTTCCTGAAACATCTAAAAAACAAAGCAACAGAGCCTAGGGCACTTCCACTTATGGTCCTATAGCTTAGGGAAATTAAAATCAAAAAGACACAGCCACCCCAAAGTTTGGGATGCCTCTGTTTACAAGAACCTCGTTTACACTACAAGTTCAACATCGCAGAAAGTGAAAAATGGATAAAGAAGCTGTGGTATTTACTTACAAAGCAATATCACTCAGCAATGAAATCTATGTCATCAGGCCCTTAGCAGCACAATGAGTGGATTCAGTTATGATGATTCTAACTGAAATAAGTCAAACAGCAAAAGAAACATCATAAGATATCACTAATACACGGAATGTAAACTTGGCTACACAGGAACTGAATTCCAAAACAGAACAGGGTCTCAAATTTATAAAACCAACTTATGCTTGCTTAAGGGGAAAGGTGAGTTGGGGTGCTGCATAAAACCAGAGATTGAAATGAGCACAGATAAAGTTCCTTAAGCCAAATATGGAATAGACAAGAGCTACTCCTTGCTCAACGAAATGGACTCAACACCCCATATTAAACGCCAAAGAATGTACCTGACTAGTAAGTATCTTAAAACCTATGGTTTGCTATGTCTCCAAAAGAGAATCAAGCATGTGTACAGGGGCATAAATGCAGCAGTGATAGGATTGGAGAGGTTCGGTGAGCAAATGAAGACCCTTTGAAGTCATATTGCATGGTACCCATTACACGGGTCTCAACTCTACAGGTTTAAGGTATTCTTCCTTCAGCTAAAACATGCATGTGGAACCCAGAGTATGATCAACCATGTGAATGGGAGACGTGTTCAAATATGTCTCAGTTTTCCTCCCCTGGTACTCGGATGCAACATTCCAGACGCTTTACTAACACTCTCCCGACTTGGAGAATCAGTCCCTTTAAACTCCTGTTTGGCCCAGTTTGCAATTTCTGCGGAAGATGAACAGGAATAGTGAGAACCAATGAGAGACTAGCTGGAGGTGTCTGGACGGGCAAATTTAACTCTCATTTCCCACCAGGAAGAGGAATTAACCAAAGGCTCAGCGTGCCGTGCCGGAACCAGATTAGGGCCTGAAGCCATCCTGCGGTGTTGCGGCCAGGTCACAGGAAAGCGAGTTGAAGAAAGGAGCTCAGGGGCACTGTATTTCACAAACATGCAGAGTTATAAATGACAGCTATCGTCCAAAAATATACTGAAGTAAGGCTGCCAAGAGGACTTGAAAGAGTGGCAGAATTGCAGGAAACTGATTTCAGGAGGTAGACTGCAATTGCATTAAAAGCATAGGAAAAGAGGCAGAACGTCCACAATGATGCACTTGGCCAAAAAGGGCGTATGCGTTTTTTCCTGAATATATTCAGGAAAAAACGCATACGCCCTTTTTGGCCAACCAAGCAAACTTGCAAAGGAAATCTGCACTACAATGAAGTCTCACTTCCCCCCGGTCAAAAGGGCCATCTGAAAAAAGTGTAAAATCCAGAAAGGCAGGACAGGCCATGGAGAACTGGGAGCCTTGTTATGCTAATGGGCGGGATGTAAATTGCCAACAGACACTCGGGAGAAGTGTATGGTGTTTCCTGAAACATCTAAAAAACAAAGCAACAGAGCCTAGGGCACTTCCACTTATGGTCCTATAGCTTAGGGAAATTAAAATCAAAAAGACACAGCCACCCCAATGTTTGGGACGCCTCTGTTTACAAGAACCTCGTTTACCGTACAAGTTCAATATCACAGAAAGTGAAAAATGGATAAAGAACTTGTGGTACTTACGTACAATGCAGTATCACTCAGCAATGAAATCTATGTCATCAGGCCCATAACAGCATAATGAGTGGATTCAGGTACGATGATTCTAACTGAAATAAGTCACACAGAAAAAGAAACATCATAAGATATCACTAATACACGGAATATAAACTTGGCTACATAGGAACTGAATTCCAAAACAGAACAGGGTCTCAAATTTAGAAAACCAACTTATGCTTGCTTAAGGGGAAAGGTGAGTTGGGGTGCTGCATAAAACCAGAGATTGAAATGAGCACAGATAAAGTTCCTTAAGCCAAATATGGAATAGACAAGAGCTACTCCTTGCTCAACGAAATGGACTCAACACCCCATATTAAACGCCTAAGAATGTACCTGACTAGTAAGTATCTTAAAACCTATGGATTGCTATGTCTCCAAAAGAGAATCAAGCATGTGTACAGGGGCATAAATGCAGCAGTGATAGGATTGGAGAGGTTCGGTGAGCAAATGAAGACCCTTTGAAGTCATATTGCATGGTACCCATTCCACGGGTCTCAACTCTCCAGGTTTAAGGTATTCTTCCTTCAGCTAAAACATGCATGTGGAACCCAGAGTATGATCAACCGTGTGAACGGGAGATGTGTTCAAATATGTCTCAGTTTTCCTCCCCTGGTACTCGGGTGCAACATTCCAGACGCTTTACTAACACTCTCCCCACTTGGAGAGTCAGCGCCTTTAACCTCCTGTTTGGCCCAGTTTGCAATTTCTGCGGAAGATGAACAGGAATAGGGAGAACCAATGAGAGACTAGCTGGAGGTGTCTGGACGGGCAAATTTAACTCTCATTTCCCACAGGGAAGAGGAATAAACCAAAGGCTCAGCGTGCCGTGCCGGAACCAGATTAGGGCCTGAAGCCATCCTGTGGTGTTGCTCCCAGCTCAAAAGAAAGCGAGTTGAAGAAAGGAGCTCAGGGGCACTGTAATTCACAAACCTGCAGAGTTATAAATGACAGCTATTGTCCAAAAATATACTGAAGTAAGGCTGCCAAGAGGACTTGAAAGCGGGGCAGAATTGCAGGAAACCGATTTCAGGAGGTAGACTGGAATTGCATTGAAAGCATAGGAAAAGAGGCAGAACGTCCACAATGATGCACTTGGCCAAAAAGGGCGTATGCGTTTTTTCCTGAATATATTCAGGAAAAAACGCATACGCCCTTTTTGGCCAACCAAGCAAGCTTGCAAAGGAAATCTGCACTACAATGAAGTCTCACTTCCCCCTGGTCAAAAGGGCCATCTGAAAAAAGTGTAAAATCCAGAAAGGCAGGACAGGCCATGGAGAACTGGGATCCTTGTTATGCTGATGGGCGGGATGGAAATTGCCAACAGACACTCGGGAGAAGTGTATGGTGTTTCCTGAAACATCTAAAAAACAAAGCAACAGAGCCTAGGGCACTTCCACTTATGGTCCTATAGCTTAGGGAAATTAAAATAAAAAAGACACAGCCACCCCAAAGTTTGGGACGCCTCTGTTTACAAGAACCTCGTTTACAGTAGAAGTTCAACATCGCAGAAAGTGAAAAATGGATAAAGAAGATGTGGTATTTACTTACAAAGCAATATCACTCAGCAATGAAATCTATGTCATCAGGCTCTTAGCAGCACAATGAGTGGATTCAGGTATGATGATTCTAACTGAAATAAGTCACACAGAAAAAGAAACATCATAAGATATCACTAATACACGGAATGTAAACTTGGCTACACAGGAACTGAATTATAGAACAGAACAGGGTCTCAAATTTAGAAAACCAACTTATGCTTGCTTAAGAGGAAAGGTGAGTTGGGGTGCTGCATAAAACCAGAGATTGAAATGAGCACAGATAAAGTTCCTTAAGCCAAATATGGAATAGACAAGAGCTACTCCTTGCTCAACGAAATGGACTCAACACCGCATATTAAACGCCTAAGAATGTACCTGACTAGTAAGTATCTTAAAACCTATGGATTGCTATGTCTCCGAAAGAGAATCAAGCATGTGTACAGGGGCATAAACGCAGCAGTGTTAGGATTGGAGAGGTTCGGTGAGCAAATGAAGACCCTTTGAAGTCATATTGCATGGTACCCATTCCACGGGTTTCAACTACCCAGGTTTAAGGTATTCTTCCTTCAGCTAAAACATGCATGTGGAACCTAGAGTATGATCAACCATGTGATCGGGAGACGTGTTCAAATATGTCTCAGTTTTCCTCCCCTGGTACTCGGGTGCAACATTCCAGACGCTTTAATAACACTCTCCCGACTTGGAGAATCAGTCCCTTTAACCTCCTGTTTGGCCCAGTTTGCAATTTCTGCGGAAGATGAAAAGGAATAGCGAGAACCAATGAGAGACTAGCTGGAGGTGGCTGGACGGGCAAATTTAACTCTCATTTCCCACCAGGAAGAGGAAATAACCAAAGGCTCAGCGTGCCGTGCCGGAACCAGATTAGGGCCTGAAGCCATCCTGCGGTGTTGCGGCCAGGTCACAAGAAAGCGAGTTGAAGAAAGGAGCTCAGGGGCACTGTAATTCACAAACCTGCACAGTTATAAATGACAGCTATCATCCAAAAATAGACTAAAGTAAGGCTGCCAAGAGGACTTGAAAGCGGGGCAGAATTGCAGGAAACCGATTTCAGGAGGTAGACTGGAATTGCATTGAAAGCATAGGAAAAGAGGCAGAACGTCCACAATGATGCACTTGGCCAAAAAGGGCGTATGCGTTTTTTCCTGAATATATTCAGGAAAAAACGCATACGCCCTTTTTGGCCAACCAAGCAAACTTGCAAAGGAAATCTGCACTACAATGAAGTCTCACTTCCCCCCGGTCAAAAGGGCCATCTGAAAAAAGTGTAAAATCCAGAAAGGCAGGACAGGCCATGGAGAACTGGGATCCTTGTTATGCTGATGGGCGGGATGGAAATTGCCAACAGACACTCGGGAGAAGTGTATGGTGTTTCCTGAAACATCTAAAAAACAAAGCAACAGAGCCTAGGGCACTTCCACTTATGGTCCTATAGCTTAGGGAAATTAAAATCAAAAAGACACAGCCACCCCAAAGTTTGGGACGCCTCTGTTTACAAGAACCTCGTTTACCGTACAAGTTCAATATCACAGAAAGTGAAAAATGGATAAAGTACTTGTGGTACTTACGTACAATGCAGTATCACTCAGCAATGAAATCTATGTCATCAGGCCCGTAGCAGCATAATGAGTGGATTCAGGTACGATGATTCTAACTGAAATAAGTCACACAGAAAAAGAAACATCATAAGATATCACTAATACACGGAATGTAAACTTGGCTACACAGGAACTGAATTCCAAAACAGAACAGGGTCTCAAATTTAGAAAACCAACTTATGCTTGCTTAAGGGGAAAGGTGAGTTGGGGTGCTGCATAAAACCAGAGATTGAAATGAGCACAGATAAAGTTCCTTAAGCCAAATATGGAATAGACAAGAGCTACTCCTTGCTCAACGAAATGGACTCAACACCCCATATTAAACGCCTAAGAATGTACCTGACTAGTAAGTATCTTAAAACCTATGGATTGCTATGTCTCCAAAAGAGAATCAAGCATGTGTACAGGGGCATAAATGCAGCAGTGATAGGATTGGAGAGGTTCGGTGAGCAAATGAAGACCCTTTGAAGTCATATTGCATGGTACCCATTCCACGGGTCTCAACTCTCCAGGTTTAAGGTATTCTTCCTTCAGCTAAAACATGCATGTGGAACCCAGAGTATGATCAACCGTGTGAACGGGAGACGTGTTCAAATATGTCTCAGTTTTCCTCCCGTGGTACTCGGGTGCAACATTCCAGATGCTTTACTAACACTCTCCCCACTTCGAGAGTCAGCGCCTTTAAACTCCTGTTTGGCCCAATTTGCAATTTCTGCGGAAGATGAACAGGAATAGGGAGAACCAATGAGAGACTAGCTGGAGGTGGCTGGACGGGCAAATTTAACTCTCATTTCCCATCTGGAAGAGGAAATAACCAAAGGCTCAGCGTGCCGTGCCGGAACCAGATTAGGGCCTGAAGCCATCCTGCGGTGTTGCGGCCATCTCAAAAGAAAGTGAGTTGAAGAAAGGAGCTCAGGGGCACTGTAATTCACAAACCTGCAGAGTTATAAATGACAGCTATCGTCCAAAAATATACTGAAGTAAGGCTGCCAAGAGGACTTGAAAGCGGGGCAGAATTGCAGGAAACCGATTTCAGGAGGTAGACTGGAATTGCATTGAAAGCACAGGAAAAGAGGCAGAACGTCCACAATGATGCACTTGGCCAAAAAGGGCGTATGCGTTTTTTCCTGAATATATTCAGGAAAAAACGCATACGCCCTTTTTGGCCAACCAAGCAAGCTTGCAAAGGAAATCTGCACTACAATGAAGTCTCACTTCCCCCCGGTCAAAAGGGCCATCTGAAAAAAGTGTAAAATCCAGAAAGGCAGGACAGGCCATGGAGAACTGGGAGCCTTGTTATGCTGATGGGCGGGATGGAAATTGCCAACAGACACTCGGGAGAAGTGTATGGTGTTTCCTGAAACATCTAAAAAACAAAGCAACAGAGCCTAGGGCACTTCCACTTATGGTCCTATAGCTTAGGGAAATTAAAATCAAAAAGACACAGCCACCCCAAAGTTTGGGACGCCTCTGTTTACAAGAACCTCGTTTACAGTACAAGTTCAACATCGCAGAAAGTGAAAAATGGATAAAGAACTTGTGGTATTTACTTACAAAGCAATATCACTCAGCAATGAAATCTATGTCATCAGGCCCTTAGCAGCACAATGAGTGGATTCAGGTATGATGATTCTAACTGAAATAAGTCACACAGAAAAAGAAACATAATAAGATATCACTAATACACGGAATGTAAACTTGGCTACACAGGAACTGAATTACAGAACAGAACAGGGTCTCAAATTTAGAAAACCAACTTATGCTTGCTTAAGAGGAAAGGTGAGTTGGGGTGCTGCATAAAACCAGAGATTGAAATGAGCACAGATAAAGTTCCTTAAGCCAAATATGGAATAGACAAGAGCTACTCCTTGCTCAACGAAATGGACTCAACACCGCATATTAAACGCCTAAGAATGTACCTGACTAGTAAGTATCTTAAAACCTATGGATTGCTATGTCTCTAAAAGAGAATCAAGCGTGTGTACAGGGGCATAAACGCAGCAGTGATAGGATTGGAGAGGTTCGATGAGCAAATGAAGACCCTTTGAAGTCATATTGCATGGTACCCATTACACGGGTTTCAACTCTCCAGGTTTAAGGTATTCTTCCTTCAGCTAAAACATGCATGTGGAACCTAGAGTATGATCAACCATGTGATCGGGAGACGTGTTCAAATATGTCTCAGTTTTCCTCCCCTGGTACTCGGGTGCAACATTCCAGACGCTTTAATAACACTCTCCCGACTTGGAGAATCTGTCCCTTTAACCTCCTGTTTGGCCCAGTTTGCAATTTCTGCGGAAGATGAAAAGGAATAGCGAGAACCAATGAGAGACTAGCTGGAGGTGGCTGGACGGGCAAATTTAACTCTCATTTCCCACCAGGAAGAGGAAATAACCAAAGGCTCAGCGTGCCGTGCCGGAACCAGATTAGGGCCTGAAGCCATCCTGCGCTGTTGCGGCCAGGTCACAAGAAAGCGAGTTGAAGAAAGGAGCTCAGGGGCACTGTAATTCACAAACCTGCACAGTTATAAATGACAGCTATCATCCAAAAATAGACTAAAGTAAGGCTGCCAAGAGGACTTGAAAGCGGGGCAGAATTGCAGGAAACCGATTTCAGGAGGTAGACTGGAATTGCATTGAAAGCATAGGAAAAGAGGCAGAACGTCCACAATGATGAACTTGGCCAAAAAGGGCGTATGCGTTTTTTCCTGAATATATTCAGGAAAAAACGCATACGCCCTTTTTGGCCAACCAAGCAAACTTGCAAAGGAAATCTGCACTACAATGAAGTCTCACTTCCCCCCGGTCAAAAGGGCCATCTGAAAAAAGTGTAAAATCCAGAAAGGCAGGACAGGCCATGGAGAACTGGGAGCCTTGTTATGCTGATGGGCGGGATGTAAATTGCCAACAGACACTCGGGAGAAGTGTATGGTGTTTCCTGAAACATCTAAAAAACAAAGCAACAGAGCCTAGGGCACTTCCACTTATGGTCCTATAGCTTAGGGAAATTAAAATCAAAAAGACACAGCCACCCCAAAGTTTGGGACGCCTCTGTTTACAAGAACCTCATTTACCGTACAAGTTCAATATCACAGAAAGTGAAAAATGGATAAAGAACTTGTGGTACTTACGTACAATGCAGTATCACTCAGCAATGAAATCTATGTCATCAGGCCAATAGCAGCATAATGAGTGGATTCAGGTACGATGATTCTAACTGAAATAAGTCACACAGAAAAAGAAACATCATAAGATATCACTAATACACGGAATATAAACTTGGCTACATAGGAACTGAATTCCAAAACAGAACAGGGTCTCAAATTTAGAAAACCAACTTATGCTTGCTTAAGGGGAAAGGTGAGTTGGGGTGCTGCATAAAACCAGAGATTGAAATGAGCACAGATAAAGTTCCTTAAGCCAAATATGGAATAGACAAGAGCTACTCCTTGCTCAACGAAATGGACTCAACACCCCATATTAAACGCCTAAGCATGTTCCTGAATAGTAAGTATCTTAAAACCTATGGATTGCTATGTCTCCAAAAGAGAATCAAGCATGTGTACAGGGGCATAAATGCAGCAGTGATAGGATTGGAGAGGTTCGGTGAGCAAATGAAGACCCTTTGAAGTCATATTGCATGGTACCCATTCCACGGGTCTCAACTCTCCAGGTTTAAGGTATTCTTCCTTCAGCTAAAACATGCATGTGGAACCCAGAGTATGATCAACCGTGTGAACGGGAGACGTGTTCAAATATGTCTCAGTTTTCCTCCCCTGGTACTCGGGTGCAACATTCCAGACGCTTTACTAACACTCTCCCCACTTGGAGAGTCAGTGCCTTTAACCTCCTGTTTGGCCCAGTTTGCAATTTCTGCGGAAGATGAACACTAATAGCGAGAACCAATGAGAGACTAGCTGGAGGTGTCCGGACGGGCAAATTTAACTCTCATTTCCCATCTGGAAGAGGAAATAACCAAAGGCTCAGCGTGCCGTGCCGGAACCAGATTAGGGCCTGAAACCATCCTGCGGTGTTGCGGCCAGCTCAAAAGAAAGTGAGTTTAAGAAAGGAGCTCAGGGGCACTGTAATTCACAAACCTGCAGAGTTATAAATGACAGCTATCGTCCAAAAATATACTGAAGTAAGGCTGCCAAGAGGACTTGAAAGCGGGGCAGAATTGCAGGAAACCGATTTCAGGAGGTAGACTGGAATTGCATTGAAAGCATAGGAAAAGAGGCAGAACGTCCACAATGATGCACTTGGCCAAAAAGGGCGTATGCGTTTTTTCCTGAATATATTCAGGAAAAAACGCATACGCCCTTTTTGGCCAACCAAGCAAGCTTGCAAAGGAAATCTGCACTACAATGAAGTCTCACTTCCCCCCGGTCAAAAGGGCCATCTGAAAAAAGTGTAAAATCCAGAAAGGCAGGACAGGCCATGGAGAACTGGGAGCCTTGTTATGCTGATGGGCGGGATGTAAATTGCCAACAGACACTCGGGAGAAGTGTATGGTGTTTCCTGAAACATCTAAAAAACAAAGCAACAGAGCCTAGGGCACTTCCACTTATGGTCCTATAGCTTAGGGAAATTAAAATCAAAAAGACACAGCCACCTCAAAGTTTGGGACGCCTCTGTTTACAAGAACCTCGTTTACAGTAGAAGTTCAACATCGCAGAAAGTGAAAAATGGATAAAGAAGATGTGGTATTTACTTACAAAGCAATATCACTCAGCAATGAAATCTATGTCATCAGGCTCTGAGCAGCACAATGAGTGGATTCAGGTATGATGATTCTAACTGAAATAAGTCACACAGAAAAAGAAACATCATAAGATATCACTAATACACGGAATGTAAACTTGGCTACACAGGAACTGAATTACAGAACAGAACAGGGTCTCAAATTTAGAAAACCAACTTATGCTTGCTTAAGAGGAAAGGTGAGTTGGGGTGCTGCATAAAACCAGAGATTGAAATGAGCACAGATAAAGTTCCTTAAGCCAAATATGGAATAGACAAGAGCTACTCCTTGCTCAACGAAATGGACTCAACACCCCATATTAAACGCCTAAGAATGTACCTGACTAGTAAGTATCTTAAAACCTATGGATTGCTATGTCTCCGAAAGAGAATCAAGCATGTGTACAGGGGCATAAACGCAGCAGTGATAGGATTGGAGAGGTTCGGTGAGCAAATGAAGACCCTTTGAAGTCATATTACATGGTACCCATTCCACGGGTCTCAACTACCCAGGTTTAAGGTATTCTTCCTTCAGCTAAAACATGCATGTGGAACCTAGAGTATGATCAACCGTGTGATCGGGAGACGTGTTCAAATATGTCTCAGTTTTCCTCCCCTGGTACTCGGGTGCCACATTCCAGACGCTTTACTAACACTCTCCCGACTTGGAGAATCAGTCCCTTTAACCTCCTGTTTGGCCCAGTTTGCAATTTCTGCGGAAGATGAAAAGGAATAGCGAGAACCAATGAGAGACTAGCTGGAGGTGGCTGGACGGGCAAATTTAACTCTCATTTCCCACCAGGAAGAGGAAATAACCAAAGGCTCAGCTTGCCGTGCCGGAACCAGATTAGGGCCTGAAGCCATCCTGCGGTGTTGCGGCCAGCTCAAAAGAAAGCGAGTTGAAGAAAGGAGCTCAGGGGCACTGTAATTCACAAACCTGCAGAGTTATGAATGACAGCTATCGTCGAAAAATATTCTGAAGGAAGGCTGCCAAGAGGACTTGAAAGCGGGGCAGAATTGCAGGAAACCGATTTCAGGAGGTAGACTGGAATTGCATTGAAAGCATAGGAAAAGAGGCAGAGCGTCCACAATGATGCACTTGGCCAAAGAGGGCGTATGTGTTTTTTCCTGAATATATTCAGGAAAAAACGCATACGCCCTTTTTGGCCAACCAAGCAAGCTTGCAAAGGAAATCTGCACTACAATGAAGTCTCACTTTCCCCCGGTCAAAAGGGCCATCTGAAAAAAGTGTAAAATCCAGAAAGGCAGGACTGGCCATGGAGAACTGGGAGCCTTGTTATGCTGATGGGCGGGATGTAAATTGCCAACAGCCACTGGGGAGAAGTGTATGGTGTTTCCTGAAACATCTAAAAAACAAAGCAACAGAGCCTAGGGCACTTCCACTTATGGTCCTATAGCTTAGGGAAATTAAAATCTAAAAGACACAGCCACCCCAAAGTTTGGGACGCCTCTGTTTACAAGAACCTCGTTTACAGTACAAGTTCAACAACGCGGAAAGTGAAAAATGGATAAAGAAGTTGTGGTATTTACTTACAAAACAATATCACTCAGCAATGAAATCTATGTCATCAGGCCCGTAGCAGCATAATGAGTGGATTCAGGTACGATGATTCTAACAGAAATAAGTCACACAGAAAAAGAAACATCATAAGATATCACTAATACACGGAATAAAAACTTGGCTACACAGGAACTGAATTCCAAAACAGAACAGGGTCTCAAATTTAGAAAACCAACTTATGCTTGCTTAAGAGGAAAGGTGAGTTGGGGTGCTGCATAAAACCAGAGATTGAAATGAGCACAGATAAAGTTCCTTAAGCCAAATATGGAATAGACAAGAGCTACTCCTTGCTCAACGAAATGGACTCAACACCCCATATTAAACGCCTAAGAATGTACCTGACTAGTAAGTATCTTAAAACCTATGGATTGCTATGTCTCCAAAAGAGAATCAAGCGTGTGTACAGGGGCATAAACGCAGCAGTGATAGGATTGGAGAGGTTCGGTGAGCAAATGAAGACCCTTTGAAGTCATATTGCATGGTACCCATTCCACGGGTCTCAACTCTCCAGGTTTAAGGTATTCTTCCTTCAGCTAAAACATGCATGTGGAACCCAGAGTATGATCAACCGTGTGAATGGGAGACGTGTTCAAATATGTGTCAGTTTTCCTCCCCTGGTACTCGGGTGCCACATTCCAGACGCTTTACTAACACTCTCCCCACTTGGAGAGTCACTGCCTTTAACTTCCTGTTTGGCCCAGTTTGCAATTTCTGCCTAAGATGAACAGGAATATGGAGAACCAATGAGAGACTAGCTGGAGGTGTCTGGACGGGCAAATTTAACTCTCATTACCCACCAGGAAGTGGAAATAACCAAAGGCTCAGCGTGCCATGCCGGAACCAGATTAGGGCCTGAAGCCATCCTGTGGTGTTGCGGCCAGCTCACAAGAAAGCGAGTTGAAGAAAGGAGCTCAGGGGCACTGTAATTCACAAACCTGCAAAGTTATAAATGTCAGCTATCGTCCAAAAATATACTGAAGTAAGGCTGCCAAGAGGACTTGAAAGCGGGGCAGAATTGCAGGAAACCGATTTCAGGAGGTAGACTGGAATTGCATTGAAAGCATAGGAAAAGAGGAAGAACGTCCACAATGATGCACTTGGCCAAAAAGGGTGTATGCGTTTTTTCCTGAATATAGTCAGGAAAAAACGCATACGCCCTTTTTGGCCAACCAAGCAAGCTTGCAAAGGAAATCTGCACTACAATGAAGTCTCACTTTTCCACGGTCAAAAGGGCCATCTGAAAAAAGTGTAAAATCCAGAAAGGCAGGACAGGCCATGGAGAACTGGGAACCTTGTTATGCTGATGGGCGGGATGTATATTGCCAACAGACACTCGGGAGAAGTGTATGGTGTTTCCTGAAACATCTAAAAAACAAAGCAACAGAGCCAAGGGCACTTCCACTTATGGTCCTATAGCTTAGGGAAATTAAAATCAAAAAGACACAGCCACCCCTAAATTTGGGACGGCTGTGTTTATAATAACCTCGTTTACAGTACAAGTTCAATATCGCAGAAAGTGAAAAATGGATAAAGAAGTTGTGCTATTTACGTACAATGCAATATCACATGGCAATGAAATCTATGTCAACAGGCCCGTAACAGCACAATGAGTGGATGCAGGTATGGAGATTCTAACTGAAATAAGTCACAGAGAAAAAGAAACATCATAAGATATCACTAATACACGGAATGTAAACTTGGCTACACAGGAACTGAATTACAAAACAGAACTGGGTCTCAAATTTAGAAAACCAATTTATGCTTGCTTAAGGGGAAAGGTGAGTTGGGGTGCTGCATAAAACCAGAGATTGAAATGAGCACAGATAAAGTTCCTTAAGCCAAATATGGAATAGACAAGAGCTACTCCTTGCTCAACGAAATGGACTCAACACCCCATATTAAACGCCTAAGAATGTACCTGACTAGTAAGTATCTTAAAACCTAGGGATTGCTATGTCACCGAAAGAGAATGAAGCGTGTGTACTGGGGCATAAATGCAGCAGTGATAGGATTGGAGAGGTTCGGTGAGCAAATGAAGACCCTTTGAAGTCATATTGCATGGTACCCATTCCACGGGTCTCAACTCTCCAGGTTTAAGGTATTCTTCCTTCAGCTAAAACATGCATGTGGAACCCAGAGTATGATCAACCGTGTGATCGGGAGACGTGTTCAAATATGTCTCAGTTTTCGTCCCCTGGTACTCAGGTGCAATATTCCAGACGCTTTACTAACACTCTCCCAAGTTGGAGAGTCAGCGCCTTTAACCTCCTGTTTGGCCCAGTTTGCAATTTCTGCGGAAGATGAACAGGAATAAGGAGAACCAATGAGAGACTAGCTGGAGGTGTCTGGACGGGCAAATTTAACTCTCATTTCCCACAGGGAAGAGGAATAAACCAAAGGCTCAGCGTGCCATGCCGGAACCAGATTAGGGCCTGAAGCCATCCTGCGGTGTTGCGGCCAGCTCAAAAGAAAGCGAGTTGAAGAAAGGAGCTCAGGGGCACTGTAATTCACAAACCTGCAGAGTTATAAATGACAGCTATCGTCCAAAAATATACTGAAGTAAGGCTGCCAAGAGGACTTGAAAGCGGGGCAGAATTGCAGGAAACCGATTTCAGGAGGTAGACTGGAATTGCATTGAAAGCATAGGAAAAGAGGCAGAACGTCCACAATGATGCACTTGGCCAAAAAGAGCGTATGCGTTTTTTCCTGAATATAGTCAGGAAAAAACGCATACGCCCTTTTTGGCCAACCAAGCAAGCTTGCAAAGGAAATCTGCACTACAATGAAGTCTCACTTCCCCCCGGTCAAAAGGACCATCTGAAAAAAGTGTAAAATCCAGAAAGGCAGGACAGGCCATGGAGAACTGGGAGCCTTGTTATGCTGATGGGCGGGATGTAAATTGCCAACAGACACTCCGGAGAAGTGTATGGTGTTTCCTGAAACATCTAAAAAACAAAGCAACAGAGCCTAGGGCACTTCCACTTATGGTCCTATAGCTTAGGGAAATTAAAATAAAAAAGACACAGCCACCCCAAAGTTTGGGACGCCTCTGTTTACAAGAACCTCGTTTACAGTACAAGTTGAACATCGCAGAAAGTGAAAAATGGATAAAGAAGATGTGGTATTTACTTACAAAGCAATATCACTCAGCAATGAAATCTATGTCATCAGGCTCTTAGCAGCACAATGAGTGGATTCAGGTATGATGATTCTAACTGAAATAATTCACACAGAAAAAGAAACATCATAAGTTATCACTAATACACGGAATGTAATCTTGGCTACACAGGAACTGAATTACAGAACAGAACAGGGTCTCAAATTTAGAAAACCAACTTATGCTTGCTTAAGAGGAAAGGTGAGTTGGGGTGCTGCATAAAACCAGAGATTGAAATGAGCACAGATAAAGTTCCTTAAGCCAAATATGGAATAAACAAGAGCTACTCCTTGCTCAACGAAATGGACTCAACACCCCATATTAAACGCCTAAGAATGTACCTGACTAGTAAGTATCTTAAAACCTATGGATTGCTATGTCTCCGAAAGAGAATCAAGCATGTGTACAGGGGCATAAACGCAGCAGTGATAGGATTGGAAAGGTTCGGTGAGCAAATGAAGACCCTTTGAAGTCATATTGCATGGTACCCATTACACGGGTCTCAACTCTCCAGGTTTAAGGTATTCTGACTTCAGCTAAAACATGCATGTGGAACCCAGAGTATGATCAACCATGTGAACGGGAGACGTGTTCAAGTATGTCTCAGTTTTCGTATCCTGGTACTCGGGTGCAACATTCCAGACGCTTTACTAACACTCTCCCGACTTGGAGAGTCAGTCCCTTTAACCTCCTGTTTGGCCCAGTTTGCAATTTCTGCGGAAGATGAACAGGAATAGCGAGAACCAATGAGAGACTAGCTGGAGGTGTCTGGACGGGCAAATTTAACTCTCGTTTCCCACCAGGAAGAGGAATTAACCAAAGGCTCAGCGTGCCGTGCCGGAACCAGATTAGGGCATGAAGCCATCCTGCGGTGTTGCGGCCAGCTCAAAAGAAAGCGAGTTGAAGAAAGGAGCTCAGGGGCACTGTAATTCACAAACCTGCAGTGTTATGAATGACAGCTATCGTCGAAAAATATACTGAAGTAAGGCTGCCAAGAGGACTTGAAAGCGGGGCAGAATTGCAGGAAACCGATTTCAGGAGGTAGACTGGAATTGCATTGAAAGCATAGGAAAAGAGGTAGAACGTCCACAATGATGCACTTGGCCAAAAAGGTCGTATGCGTTTTTTCCTGAATATATTCAGGAAAAAACGCATATGCACTTTTTGGCCAACCAAGCAAACTTGCAAAGGAAATCTGCACTACAATGAAGTCTCACTTCCCCCCGGTCAAAAGGGCCATCTGAAAAAAGTGTAAAATCCAGAAAGGCAGGACAGGCCATGGAGAACTGGGAGCCTTGTTATGCTGATGGGCGGGATGTAAATTGCCAACAGACACTCGGGAGAAGTGTATGGTGTTTCCTGAAACATCTAAAAAACAAAGCAACAGAGCCTAGGGCACTTCCACTTATGGTCCTATAGCTTAGGGAAATTAAAATCTAAAAGACACAGCCACCCCAAAGTTTGGGACGCCTCTGTTTACAAGAACCTCGTTTACAGTACAAGTTCAACAATGCGGAAAGTGAAAAATGGATAAAGAAGTTGTGGTATTTACTTACAAAACAATATCACTCAGCAATGAAATCTATGTCATCAGGCCCGTAGCAGCATAATGAGTGGATTCAGGTACGATGATTCTAACAGAAATAAGTCACACAGAAAAAGAAACATCATAAGATATCACTAATACACGGAATAAAAACTTAGCTACACAGGAACTGAATTCCAAAACAGAACAGGGTCTCAAATTTAGAAAACCAACTTATGCTTGCTTAAGAGGAAAGGTGAGTTGGGGTGCTGCATAAAACCAGAGATTGAAATGAGCACAGATAAAGTTCCTTAAGCCAAATATGGAATAGACAAGAGCTACTCCTTGCTCAACGAAATGGACTCAACACCCCATATTAAACGCCTAAGAATGTACCTGACTAGTAAGTATCTTAAAACCTATGGATTGCTATGTCTCCAAAAGAGAATCAAGCGTGTGTACAGGGGCATAAACGCAGCAGTGATAGGATTGGAGAGGTTCGGTGAGCAAATGAAGACCCTTTGAAGTCATATTGCATGGTACCCATTCCACGGGTCTCAACTCTCCAGGTTTAAGGTATTCTTCCTTCAGCTAAAACATGCATGTGGAACCCAGAGTATGATCAACCGTGTGAATGGGAGACGTGTTCAAATATGTGTCAGTTTTCCTCCCCTGGTACTCGGGTGCAACATTCCAGACGCTTTACTAACACTCTCCCCACTTGGAGAGTCACTGCCTTTCACTTCCTGTTTGGCCCAGTTTGCAATTTCTGCCTAAGATGAACAGGAATATGGAGAACCAATGAGAGACTAGCTGGAGGTGTCTGGACGGGCAAATTTAACTCTCATTACCCACCAGGAAGTGGAAATAACCAAAGGCTCAGCGTGCCATGCCGGAACCAGATTAGGGCCGGAAGCCATCCTGTGGTGTTGCGGCCAGCTCACAAGAAAGCGAGTTGAAGAAAGGAGCTCAGGGGCACTGTAATTCACAAACCTGCAAAGTTATAAATGTCAGCTATCGTCCAAAAATATACTGAAGTAAGGCTGCCAAGAGGACTTGAAAGCGGGGCAGAATTGCAGGAAACCGATTTCAGGAGGTAGACTGGAATTGCATTGAAAGCATAGGAAAAGAGGAAGAACGTCCACAATGATGCACTTGGCCAAAAAGGGTGTATGCGTTTTTTCCTGAATATAGTCAGGAAAAAACGCATACGCCCTTTTTGGCCAACCAAGCAAGCTTGCAAAGGAAATCTGCACTACAATGAAGTCTCACTTTTCCACGGTCAAAAGGGCCATCTGAAAAAAGTGTAAAATCCAGAAAGGCAGGACAGGCCATGGAGAACTGGGAACCTTGTTATGCTGATGGGCGGGATGTATATTGCCAACAGACACTCGGGAGAAGTGTATGGTGTTTCCTGAAACATCTAAAAAACAAAGCAACAGAGCCAAGGGCACTTCCACTTATGGTCCTATAGCTTAGGGAAATTAAAATCAAAAAGACACAGCCACCTCTAAATTTGGGACGGCTGTGTTTATAATAACCTCGTTTATAGTACAAGTTCAATATCGCAGAAAGTGAAAAATGGATAAAGAAGTTGTGCTATTTACGTACAATGCAATATCACATGGCAATGAAATCTATGTCAACAGGCCCGTAACAGCACAATGAGTGGATGCAGGTATGGAGATTCTAACTGAAATAAGTCACAGAGAAAAAGAAACATCATAAGATATAAGTAATACACGGAATGTAAACTTGGCTACACAGGAACTGAATTACAAAACAGAACTGGGTCTCAAATTTAGAAAACCAATTTATGCTTGCTTAAGGGGAAAGGTGAGTTGGGGTGCTGCATAAAACCAGAGATTGAAATGAGCACAGATAAAGTTCCTTAAGCCAAATATGGAATAGACAAGAGCTACTCCTTGCTCAACGAAATGGACTCAACACCCCATATTAAACGCCTAAGAATGTACCTGACTAGTAAGTATCTTAAAACCTAGGGATGGCTATGTCACCGAAAGAGAATGAAGCGTGTGTACTGGGGCATAAATGCAGCAGTGATAGGATTGGAGAGGTTCGGTGAGCAAATGAAGACCCTTTGAAGTCATATTGCATGGTACCCATTCCACGGGTCTCAACTCTCCAGGTTTAAGGTATTCTTCCTTCAGCTAAAACATGCATGTGGAACCCAGAGTATGATCAACCGTGTGATCGGGAGACGTGTTCAAATATGTCTCAGTTTTCGTCCCCTGGTACTCAGGTGCAATATTCCAGACGCTTTACTAACACTCTCCCAAGTTGGAGAGTCAGCGCCTTTAACCTCCTGTTTGGCCCAGTTTGCAATTTCTGCGGAAGATGAACAGGAATAGGGAGAACCAATGAGAGACTAGCTGGAGGTGTCTGGACGGGCAAATTTAACTCTCATTTCCCACAGGGAAGAGGAATAAACCAAAGGCTCAGCGTGCCGTGCCGGAACCAGATTAGGGCCTGAAGCCATCCTGCGGTGTTGCTCCCAGCTCAAAAGAAAGCGAGTTGAAGAAAGGAGCTCAGGGGCACTGTAATTCACAAACCTGCAGAGTTATAAATGACAGCTATCGTCCAAAAATATACTGAAGTAAGGCTGCCAAGAGGACTTGAAAGCGGGGCAGAATTGCAGGAAACCGATTTCAGGAGGTAGACTGGAATTGCATTGAAAGCATAGGAAAAGAGGCAGAACGTCCACAATGATGCACTTGGCCAAAAAGAGCGTATGCGTTTTTTCCTGAATATATTCAGGAAAAAACGCATACGCCCTTTTTGGCCAACCAAGCAAGCTTGCAAAGGAAATCTGCACTACAATGAAGTCTCACTTTCCCCTGGTCAAAAGGGCCATCTGAAAAAAGTGTAAAATCCAGAAAGGCACGACAGGCCATGGAGAACTGGGAGCCTTCTTATGCTGATGGGCGGGATGTAAATTGCCAACAGCCACTCTGGAGAAGTGTATGGTGTTTCCTGAAACATCTAAAAAACAAAGCAACAGAGCCTAGGGCACTTCCACTTATGGTCCTATAGTTTAGGGAAATTAAAATCAAAAAGACACAGCCACCCCAAGTTTGGGATGGCTCTGTTTATAAGAACCTCATATACGGTACAAGTTCAATATCGCAGAAAGTGAAAAATGGATAAAGAAGTTGTGGTACTTACGTACAATGCAGTATCACTCAGCAATGAAATCTATGTCATCAGGCCCGTAGCAGCATAATGAGTGGATTAAGTACAATGAATCTAACTGAAATAAGTCACACAGAGAAAGAAACATCATAAGATATCACTAATACACGGAATGTAAACTTGGCTACACAGGAACTGAATTACAGAACAGAACAGGATCTCAAATTTAGAAAACCAACTTATGCTTGCTTAAGGGGAAAGGTGAGTTGGGGTGCTGCATAAAACCAGAGATTGAAATGAGCACAGATAAAGTTCCTTAAGCCAAATATGGAATAGACAAGAGCTACTCCTTGCTCAACGAAATGGACTCAACACCCCATATTCAACGCCTAGGAATATACCTGACTAGTAAGAATCATAAAAGCTATGGATTTATATATCTCTGTAAGAGAATCAAGAGTGTGTACAGTGGCATTAAAGCAGTGAAAATCATCTAAATCCCATATTAAAAATAAATTTCTTAAACAAAACACAATGAGAGTGAAATAGAGAGCAATACTTAAGTAATTCATTCAAGGCTTCTGATGCAACCTGCATTTACCATATCTACACCCAGAGCTGGGTGACACATAAGGCTGGACACTTGGGGCTCATAAGATTGGTGAGGTTCGGTGAGCAAATGCAGACCCTTTGAAGTCTTATTGCATGGTACCCATTCCATTGGTCTCAACTCTCCAGGTTTAAGGGATTCTTCCTTCAGCTAAAACATGCATGTGGAACCCAGAGTATGATCCACCGTGTGATCGAGAAACGTGTTCAAATGTGTCTCACTTTTCGTTCCCTGGTACTCGGGTGCAACATTCCAGACGCTTTACTAACACTCTCCTCACTTGGAGAGTGAATGCCTTTAACCTCCTGTTTGGCCCAGTTTGCAATTTCTGCGGAAGATGAACAGGAATAGGGAGAACCAATGAGAGACTAGCTGGAGGTGTCTGGACGGGCAAATTTAACTCTCATTTCCCAAAGGGAAGAGGAATAAACCAAAGGCTCAGCGTGCCGTGCTGGAACCAGATTAGGTCCTGAAGCCATCCTGCGGTGTTGCTCCCAGCTCAAAAGAAAGCGAGTTGAAGAAAGGAGCTCAGGGGCACTGTAATTCACAAACCTGCAGAGTTATAAATGACAGCTATTGTCCAAAAATATACTGAAGTAAGGCTGCCAAGAGGACTTGAAAGCGGGGCAGAATTGCAGGAAACCGATTTCAGGAGGTAGACTGGAATTGCATTGAAAGCATAGGAAAAGAGGCAGAACGTCCACAATGATGCACTTGGCCAAAAAGGGCGTATGCGTTTTTTCCTGAATATATTCAGGAAAAAACGCATACGCCCTTTTTGGCCAACCAAGCAAGCTTGCAAAGGAAATCTGCACTACAATGAAGTCTCACTTCCCCCCGGTCAAAAGTGTCATCTGAAAAAAGTGTAAAATCCAGAAAGGCAGGACAGGCCATGGAGAACGGGGAGCCTTGTTATGCTGATGGGCGGGATGTAAATTGACAACAGCCGCTCTGTAGAAGTGTATGGTGTTTTCTGAAACATCTAAAAAACAAAGCAACAGAGCCTAGGGCACTTCCACTTATGGTCCTATAGCTTAGGGAAATTAAAATCAAAAAGACACAGCCACCCCTAAATTTGGGACGGCTCTTTTTACAGAAATCTCTTCTACGGCACAAGTTAAATATCCCAGAGAGCAAATAATGGATAAAGAAATTGCGGTAGTTATGTACAACAGAATACCACTCAGCAATGAAATCTATGTCACCAGACCCGTACCAGCATAATGAGTGGATTGAGGCACGATGATTCTATGTGAAATAAGTGACACAGAAAAAGAAACATCATAAGGTATCACTAATACATGGAATGTGAACTTGGCTACACATGAACTGCATTACAAAACAGAACAGGGTCTCAAGTTTAGAAAACCAACTTATGCCTGCTTAAGGGGGAAGGTGAGTTGGGGTGCTGCATAAAAGCAGAGTTTGAAATTAGCACAGATACCGTTCCATAAGCCAAATATGTAATAGACAAGACCTACCCCTTGCTCAACGAAATGGATTCAACAATGAGGTATCACCTCACACCTGGTAGAATAGACATCATAGAAAATCTACAAACAAAAAATGCTGGAAAGGGTGTGGAGAAAAGGAACCCTCTTCCACTATTGTTGGGAATATAAATTGATACAGTCATTATGGAGAACAATATGGAATTTCTTAAGAAACTAACAATAGAATTACCATATGATACAGCAATCCCAGTACTGGACATATACCCAGACAAAACCATAAATCAAAAAGAGTCATTCACCGCAATGTTCATTGCATCACTATTTACAATATCGAGGTAATGGAAGCAACCTAAATGCCCACAGACAGACGAATGCATAAAGCTGTGGTACATATATAAAATGGAATATTACTAAGCCATGAAAAGGAATGAAATTGGGTCATTTGTAGAGACGTCGATGGATCTAGAGACTGTCATACAGAGTGAAGTAAGTCAGAAAGAGAAAAACAAATCTTGTATATTCATGCATATATGTGGAACCTAGAAAAACTGTACAGATTAACCATTTTGCAAGGCATAAATAGAGCAACAGATGTAGACAACAAACGTATGGACAACAAGGGGGGAAAGCTGTTGGGGGGGTGGTGGTGGGAGGAGTTGAGAGACTGGGATTGGCATGTATACATTTATATGTATAAAATAGATAACCAATAAGAACCTGCTGTATAAAAATATAAAATAAAATTCAAAATTAAAAAGAAATAAAATTTAAAAAATAAAACAGAAAAAACAATTATTCCCTGCACTTACATGTATTTATATGAATAAATTATTTCCATGCTTATATCTGTAAATACAAAAAAGAGGAATAAAATCTACCTTGAACCAAAAACGAAAAAGAGAAAAAAACACAGAACCCACCAGTTACACAGAGGAAAACCGTATCAGGGCACTTGCTCCAGTTGTAAACAATTCTGAAGTTGGTCAGTGGTGGGGAATCGTCTCCCATTCAGCCAGCAGCCCCCACGCAACAAGCGTCCTCATTGCAAAGCTGGGGCACCGTGCCGAGGCATCTGTGAGTAAACGTGAGCTGAGCCCCAGGCCAGTTGCTGCTGAACTATTCCCACCCGTCCCAGGTAAAACACCTGAATATATACAAGGACTTGAAAGCCTAGAGGAAGGGCCATAGAGCCACATGAGTGACAGCATGCCGGCCGACTTGGTGCCTGCAGGCCAGCCAGGATGGTCCTGGCCCTGGGTGCTCTTCTGGAAGATTTCCATTTCCCTGCCTGAGATACCCGTCCTGTCCCTGCCCCCACTGCTTTTTTCCTTCCTCACCTCTGCCCAGGGAGAAATTCCAGCAGCAGGTATGGGTGACACATCCTCTTCTTTAGCAGGTGGCAGCCTGGCAACTGCTGCAGAAAGTCCAGCAGAGCCCCACTCACACTGGGCCACCCACAAAGCCGTGGCCTCTCACTCCCTCCCACCAGCCCAGCCCCGAGACTGCTGACAGGGCAGAGAAAATGGCGTCAGGCACGGCTGCAGGGGCTCTTGCTGCCTGGAGTGGTATTTATATTGATCTCAACCCAGGCACACCTGGGGAGGGCTGGCCGGCACGGTAAGGCTGCCCAGGTCAGCCAATCATCACCCCTCAGGGGCTCACAGTTGCAGAAAATGGAACTTGCTGAACGGCCAGGTCCAAGGAACAGGTGTGGGCTCCTGAGAGTCAGG
Organism: Grampus griseus; assembly: GCF_964374135.1. Taxonomy (NCBI): domain Eukaryota; kingdom Metazoa; phylum Chordata; class Mammalia; order Artiodactyla; family Delphinidae; genus Grampus; species Grampus griseus. The sequence goes on from NW_028132907.1 coordinate 155,286, forward strand.
ATAGACAAGGGGTTGCAGCTTTGGCTTGTTTTCTAATCATTTTATCTGGCCCATGAGTGGGAGACAACTTCAAGAAAACCCTCTCCTAATGAGAGGAACCCAGGAGTCAGGGAGAGGAGGGGTAGGTGGTGGTTGGAGACAGAGGCCTGGTGCCCCGGGTGCAGTGGAAGTCTCTGGAAGACCAGGTGGAGGGAGGTCTCACGGAGTGATGCCCAGGGTCACAGACCTGTCGCAGCTGCTGTTTGTTAGTTCAAGTCCTGCTCTGAGGTGCTCTGTGTCAGCTCTGAGCGACAGGTGAGCTGGGGGTGCTCTGCAATGAGGGCTCTGTGCACGGTTCCTGTGTGCCCAGCCCTGCCACGGTACCTGCAAGGGTAGCTCTGTATCCTGGGAGGGGCCTGACCACGAGAGCCCCGTGGGCTGGGGTGGGGGTGGGGTACCTGCCCAGGTGAGCTCCATATTCTGGGATTGGTCTGACCACGAGAGCCCCATGGGCTGCTGGGGACCTGGTAAAGGATGTCAGGACAGTCAGTGAAGCCACCGAGGATATACCTCCAGTTGCTCCTAATTCCTACACCCTGCTGGTCATTCTACCAACCACCAGGACATGGTATTCTGTATTAGTCTTCAATGATGCCTTCTTTTGTATTCCATTAGTCCCAGAGTCACAAGAAATTTTGGCTTGTGAGTGGCAGGACTCAACATACAACTAAAACAATACTTCCGGGCCGTCTGGACCCAAGGGTGCAAAAATTCCCACACCGTCTTTGGGGAAAGCTTAGCTAAAGACCTAAAAGTTCTACCTCTGGAAAAGGAAACCCTCCTTCAATATGCAGACGACATTCTGATCGCCAGCCCTACTAAGGAGGCCTCTGAACTACCAAGCCAATAAAGGATAGAAGTTGTCCAAGAAAAAGCTCAAATATCACAGACTGCGGTGACCTGCCTGGGCTTCATTCTCACAGAAGGTCAGAGAAGCCCATCCCAGGAAAGGGAAGAAACCATTTTCAGCCTTACCCCTTTCTAAAACTAGAAGACAGCTTAGGGGTTCCTGGGGAGGCCAGGGTTTGCTGCTTCTGGATCCCTAACTACAGTCTACTAGCTGGGCCTCTATATGAAACACTGAAAGGAAAAGATGATGATCCTTTTGAATAGAATCCAGAAGTGGCCTTTCAAGAATGGAAAGAGCAGTCAATTCAGACCCTTGCCCTGGAACTCCCTAATTTAGCTAAACCCTTTGACCTTTACATTCCCGGTGAAAGGTGAATCGCCATTGGAGAATTAGTGCAAAAACTGGGACCACTTGAAATGGAACAATGCAAGAATGCCATCCAGGTAGGATAAGCTACGGTCACTAAGGAGCTTGGCCCACTGCCACATCTGGCCAAGATACTGGCGGTATCTAAAAACCTGGAAATCAGCAGCCCAAAAGGCCACCTCCCTCCTAAGGGAAAAGGACCCCACGTGGTGATCCTAACCACCAACCATGCCCTGAAGTTGCAGGGTTCGCTCCGTGGGCACACCGACCTCGAGTGAGGAGGCCTTCCAACTCCAACATCCAGAGAGATAACCGGGGGCAACAGGGCACTATGACGACTCGTGTGAACATCACTTGACCTGGAGTTTCTCTCATAAAACAACAAGAGTGTGTCCCAAAAGAGTAGACTACTGCTTGCAGGACTTACTGCACCCAGAGGGGAGCTAATAATCTTGGCGGGGGAACAGTATACCACACTGTCACCATAGAAAAGCCTACAGACACCGTGATGATGGTGGCCAATAAGACCGGCTGTACTCCTGTTTACTTCAAAAGGCTGTTGACTCAGTAGCCATCATGGTCCTTATCACCACTGACCCTGGACTGTCTGGGAGTTGAGCGGGCAGGGCTCTGACACCTGGTGCTGTTTGTACGTTAATTCAGGGGCCTAATTGAAGAAAGCGCAGACTACTGGTCAGAGCATCTAGGCTGGCAGAAACGGTCAGCCTAAGGTGGCCGAACAAATGTGGGGCGGGGTGAAACCGGCCCCCACAGCGTCTCTGCACATCTCTTTCCTGGACCCTTAAAGGTCATTAGAATCTATAACACTTCCAATGCTGGTGCTCAGGTGGACGAGCAGGGAGGCAGGGGTCCTGGGGACAATCAACGTCACCGGGAGGCTGCTGGGGAGAAGCTCTGACCCTCGCCCCAGGGTATGAGGGCTCCCAACTCAGCACTCAGCAGTTACAGAAGAAGGGTCTGCACCCTCAGCACTCCAAGAATGAGGAACGGGACAAAAGGCAGAGGAGGGGTTTGTCCCCAGCAAAGCCCATTAAAAATCCCTGGGAGATAAAAATAGAATCTGGGCAATAAAGTCAAGTCTAACCTTTTTTATCCTTTGTGCTTTGTCTAATTTCACGTGCTCCTAGGGTCCCGCATGCAGAGGTTCCACACCCGGCACTTCAGACCAGATTTCCTAGTGCAGAATGGCTGGGTCGACACCTCAGCTCCTGGGGCCCAGTGCAGACTCCACGATATAGAGCCTGAGCTACAGCCAACCCGGCCCTCGAGAGCTCCGCCGCCTCCCTCCCTCCCACTGACTCTGACAGGATCTCTACACAGCAGCCCAGCCCACAGCCCACGGGGTAGTGCATGCTCTCACCTCTCCATTCTCTGATCAAAATATAAAGTTTCCTTTGCTTGTGAACCAAACTCAGTCTCGATCTGTTGGCCCCAATGACACTGGGCAGGGGGACACTTGTTGGGGTCCACTCTGGAGGATCAGTAACAGAAATTGAGACTATTGTAACCTCAATGAACAGATGTGTGAGCCAAACTGTAGTTAACATAGAACAGTGTATAAGGCTCGGGTAAAATAAGATGTTTCTAACACTTCCATTTGATATTTCCATCACTTTTTATAAGCAAGTTCAGTGAAAAGGTTTGTCTTATTTGTCAGGTCAATATTAGAGAAACGAAGTGATTTCTTTCCAAGGATGTACATCTAATAATCTTGGTTAAACCTTCAATCTTGTTTTAAATGCTTTTCCATTGAAAATGATACCTCTCTTTCAGCTCCCCCATTTCTGAGAAGTATAAAATCTTATAATTTATTATTACCAAAGGGGAAAGGTGGGAGGAGGGATAAATTAACAGTTTGGAATTAACACATACACACTGCTATGTATAAAATAGATCATCAACAAGGAACTACTGTATAGCACAGGGAACTACACTCAACATTTTGCAATAACCTATAAGGGGAAATAATCTGAAAAAGAATAGATATTTTTATTGACATCATCTATCAATGATAGTTAAAGTGTAGCCTAAGGGAAGCTGGTGGTGAGTGCTTCTGACCCTGAAGAATTCAATCATCTAAAGTTTGGACTCTGCCTACTTCCCAAGGCCCTTAATGAACATATGTGTAGCCGTAGCTTAAAAAATTCCCCAGTTTGGGTTTCGGGGAGACACTGATTTTGAAAAAGCCCTGGTGTTCTCCTTACATGAATGGGACTCTTCCTACTGCTAAAACATGTCTGTCACACCCAGAGGATGGTATACCGTCTGATCGGGAAGAGCTTGGAAAAGGCATCTCATCTCCTGGTGCTCTGGTTCACCCCTCCAGCGTCTTTACTAACAGTCTCCCCACTTGGAGATGTCAGCACTGTCAACATCCTGTTGCGTACAGTTTGGAATTTGTCCAGAGGATGAAGCGGAAGGATGAGGAACAATGAGAGACAAGTCCTAGGTGTTCAGACAGGCACATGTCACTCTAATTTCCAATCAGGAAGACGAATTGACCAAAGGCTAGGGTTGCCTATGGAAACAGTATAGGGCTTGAGGAAATCCCGCTGCTTTGTGGCCAGTTCCCATAAACACAAGTTGAACAATGGAACTCAGGGGCAGTAAAATTCACAAAACTGCAGAGTTGAAAATATCCATCACTGAAAAATGTCTTGAGGAAAGTCAGAGAAAAGGACTTGTAAGCAAGGGAGAATGGCAGGAAAGGGATTTGAGGAGGTAGAAAGGACTCGCCATTAAGCACAAGAAAAGGAGCTGAACATTGCCAACATTGCAGTTGGCCAAAAAGGGTGTATGCGTTTTTTTCTGTATATATTCAAGAAAAGGGCATACACTTTTTTAGCCAACCAAACAGGTGGGCACTGGAAGTCAATACTACAAAAGATATCACTTCGCATCAGTCAGAAGAGCCATCCTCATAAAGCGTAAACAACAGAAATGCAGGACAGGGCAACGAGAAGAGGGAGCCCTGTGAGACTTATAGTGGAAATGTATATTGCCAACGGCCATTCTGGAGAAGTGTATTGTGTTTACTAAAGCATCTAAAAAATGAGCTACAGAGCATAGGGCACTTGCCCTCATGGGCGTATATCTTGGGAAAAACAAAAATCGAGAGGACACAGGCACCCCAATGTTTACCCCCTCTCTGTTTAAAAGATCCTCGACTAGGATATAACTTAAATGTCTCTGGAGGGAAAAAATGGATAGAGATGTGGTACTTAGGTAGAGTGGAATATTATTCAGCCTGGAAATCAATGAAATATGGCCAGTTGTAACAACTCCGGAGGAGTTACGTATGATCATTCTAAGTGACAGAATTCAAAAAGAAAAAGACACATATCATAAGATATCACTTAAAGGTGGAATCCAAAATGGCTACACATGAAATAAATTACAAAACAAAAACATAGTCAAATATGTAGAAAACATGCATAAGGCTGCTAAACGGGAAAGGTGGGGAGGGGTGAGGCATCATCCAGGAGGTTGAAATTAGCAAAGATACCATTCCAAATACCAAACTGATAATCAACAAGGCCTACACGGTAGCTAAAAGAACTGCACTCAGCACACTCAAGTCACCGGAAAAGAATATATACGACTGGTAAGAATCTGAAAAAGAATTTATTGATGTCTCTCTGTACGTGAATCAAGTGGATGTACAGCAGCAAGAAACAGAGCTTTGAAAATCAGCTGTAACCAATATAGTAATAAATTGAAAAAAATAAACGACAGAGAGACAGAGAAAACCTCTTACAACTTTTCCTCAGGGACGGTGATGCAACATGGATTGAACACATCTAGACCCACAGCAGGATGAGACATAAGGCTGGAAACTGTTTGCGCTAAGAGAAATGTGAGGTTGGGTGAGGAAATGCACACCCTTTAAAGTAATACTACCTGGTACCCATTCAATGGGTCCCAAATCTGCAGGTTCAAGGGATCTTCCTACAGCTAAAACATGCATGGAAAACCCAGAGGACTGTACACCATGTGATCGGGAGATGTGTCTAAAATGCACCTCATTTATCCTCTCCTGGTGCTCCTGTTCACCATTCCAGCCACGCTACTTAGAATCTCCCCACTTGGAGAATCAGCACATTTAAACTTCTGTTTCACACATTTTGCAAATTGTGAGGAGGATGAACGGGAAGAGGGGGAACCAATGAGAGAAGAGTTGTAGGGGTTTGGACGGGCACATATCACTCTAATTTCCCATTAAGAATAAGAATTAAAGAAAGGCTCAGCCTGCCTCGCCGGAGCCAAAATAGGGCCTGAAGCAATCCTGCGGGTTTGAGGCCAGCTCACAAAAGAACAACTTAAAAAATGGAGCTCAGGGTCACTGCAATTCACAAACCTGCAGAGTTATAAATGAAAACTAACGTCCAAAAATATGTTGAGGTAAGGCAAAGAAGAGGATCTGAATGCAAGACAGAATTGCAAGAAACAGATTTCAAGAGATAGATTGGACTCGTCTTTAACGCACATGAAAAGCGGCAGAATTTCGACAATGATGCAGTTGGCCCAAAAGGGCGTATGCGTTTTTTCCTGATTATATCCAGGAAAAAATGCATACGCACTTTATGGGCAACGAAGCAAGCAAGCAATGCAAATGTGCACAACAAAGAAGTCTCACTTCCCACCGGTCAAAAGGGCCATCCTAAAAAATTGTAAAAACCAGAAATGCAGGACAGGCCATGGAGAACAGGGAGCCTTTATACGCTGATGGGCAGTGTGTGAACTGCCGAGAGCCACTCTGGAGAAGTGTATGGTGGTTCCTAAATCATCTAAAAAACAGAGCTACAGAGCATAGGACACTTCCAATCATGGGAGTATATCTAGGGAAGTCTAAAAATCAACAAGACACAAGCACACCACAGTTTAGGGCTACTCTGTTTACAAGAACCTCAACTTCAGTACACCTTAAATATCCCAGGAAAGAGAACAATGGATAAAGAAGATGTGGTACTTATGTACAATGGAATATCTCTTCACCATGAAATCAATGTAATAAGGCTAGTAGAAGGATAAAGAGTGGATTTAGTTCCGATAATACTACTTGAAATAAGTCAAACAGAAAAAGAAACATATCATAAGATATCACTTATAGAGGGAGGGTAAATATGGCTGCACAAGAAATGAATTACAGAACAGAACAGTGTCTCACATTTAGAAAACACACTTATGTCAGCTTAAGGGGAAAGGAGAGGTGGCGTGATGCATAAAACCAGAGTTTGAAATTAGCACAGATACCGTTCAATAAACCAAATAGGTATTAGACAAGATCTACACCTTGCTCAATGAACTGGCCTCAACACACCCTATACACCGCAGAGAAATATATCTGAGTAATAAGAATCTTAAAACCCATGTATTGATATATCTCCATAAGGGAATCAAGTGTGTGCAGAGCGGCACAAACACAGCAGTGAAAATGAGCTAAACCCCATTATAGAAATAAATTTTAAAAACAAAACGCAGAAACAATGAAAGAGAGAAAAATTCTTACAAAATTCGCTCAGGGGCTGTGATGCAACCTGGATTGACCACATATAAACCCACAGCTGGATAAGACATAAGGCTGGACACTTGGGGCTGAGAGGATTGGTGAGCTTTGGTGAGCAACTGCCGAAAGTTTAATGCAATACTTCATGCTACTCATTCCAAGGGTCCCAACACTCCAGGTTGAAGGGAATCTTCCTACAGCTAAACCATGCTTGGGAAACCCAGCGACTGGTATACCATATGATCGGGAAAGGTTTCTAAAACACACCTCATTTTTCCTCTTCTGGGGCTCCGGATCGACATTCCAGCCGCTTTACTAACAACATCTCCACATGGAGAGTCAATGCCTTTAAGTTCTGGTATCGCACAGTCTGCAGTTAGTGCGGAGGATGAATGGGAATAGGGGGAACCAGTGAGAAACTAGCTGTAGCGGTTTCAATGGGCACATGTCACTCTAATTTCACATCAGTAAGAAGAATTAACCAAAGGCACAGCAAGGTGCCCCAGAAGAAGAATAGAGCTTCAAGGAATCCTGTGGTTATGGGGCAAGATCACAAAAATAAGAGCTGAAAAATGGAGCTAAGGGCCACTGCAATTCAAAAACCTGCAGAGTTATAAAGGCCAACTATTTTCAAAAAATATATTGAGGTAAGGCTATGAAGAAGCATTGAAAGCAAGGCAGAATTGCAGGAAACCGATTTCAGGAGGTACACTGGAATTGCATTGAAAACATATGAAGAGAGTCAGAACCTCGACAATGATGCACTTGGCCAAAAAGGGCGTATGTGTTTTTTCCTGAATATAGTCAGGAAAAAACGCATACACACTTTTTGGCCAACCAAGCAAGCTTGCAAAGGAAATCTGCACTACAATGAAGTCTCACTTTCCCCTGGTCAAAAGGGCCATCTGAAAAAAGTGTAAAATCCAGAAAGGCACGACAGGCCATGGAGAACTGGGAGCCTTCTTATGCTGATGGGCGGGATGTAAATTGCCAACAGCCACTCTGGAGAAGTGTATGGTGTTTCCTGAAACATCTAAAAAACAAAGCAACAGAGCCTAGGGCACTTCCACTTATGGTCCTATAGTTTAGGGAAATTAAAATCAAAAAGACACAGCCACCCCAAGTTTGGGATGGCTCTGTTTATAAGAACCTCATATACGGTACAAGTTCAATATCGCAGAAAGTGAAAAATGGATAAAGAAGTTGTGGTACTTACGTACAATGCAGTATCACTCAGCAATGAAATCTATGTCATCAGGCCCGTAGCAGCATAATGAGTGGATTAAGTACAATGAATCTAACTGAAATAAGTCACACAGAGAAAGAAACATCATAAGATATCACTAATACACGGAATGTAAACTTGGCTACACAGGAACTGAATTCCAAAACAGAACAGGGTCTCAAATTTAGAAAACCAACTTATGCTTGCTTAAGGGGAAAGGTGAGTTGGGGTGCTGCATAAAACCAGAGATTGAAATGAGCACAGATAAAGTTCCTTAAGCCAAATATGGAATAGACAAGAGCTACTCCTTGCTCAACGAAATGGACTCAACACCCCATATTCAACGCCTAGGAATATACCTGACTAGTAAGAATCATAAAAGCTATGGATTTATATATCTCTGTAAGAGAATCAAGAGTGTGTACAGTGGCATTAAAGCAGTGAAAATCATCTAAATCCCATATTAAAAATAAATTTCTTAAACAAAACACAATGAGAGTGAAATAGAGAGCAATACTTAAGTAATTCATTCAAGGCTTCTGATGCAACCTGCATTTACCATATCTACACCCAGAGCTGGGTGACACATAAGGCTGGACACTTGGGGCTCATAAGATTGGTG